>NW_026512985.1:0-40679 GCF_027579735.1 Bombina bombina | reverse complement strand
TTTTTGGCGCCAAGTATGACGCCCACATTTTTTGGCGCCAAGTATGACGCCCACATTTTTTGGCGCCAAGTATGACGCCCACACTTTTTGGTGCAAAAAAAACGTCTGTAATACACATGCGTAAAAAATGACGCAACCACGTGTAAACTTCCGGCGTCAACTATGGCGCCGGAAATGACAAAAGTTTGCGCAAAAAAAATTTGCGCCAAGAATGACGCAATAAATTGAAGCATTTTCTGCCCCCGCGAGCCTAACAGCCCGCAAGGAAAAAAGTCAATTAGAAAATTTCTTTAAGGTAAGAAAAAATATTTTATTCATATGCATTTTCCCAAATAATGAAACTGACAGTCTGAAAGAAGGAATACTGATTATCCTGAATCATGGCAAATATAAGTTTAAAGACATATATTTAGAACTTTACGTATAAAGTGCCCAACCATAGCTTAGAGTGTCACAAAAAATAAGACTTACTTACCCCAGGACACTCATCTACATATAGCAGATAGCCAAACCAGTACTGAAACGAGAATCAGTAGAGGTAATGGTATATAAGAGTATATCGTCGATCTGAAAAGGGAGGTAAGAGATGAATCTCTACGACCGATAACAGAGAACCTATGAAATAGATCCCGTAGAAGGAGACCATTGAATTCAAATAGGCAATACTCTCTTCACATCCCTCTGACATTCACTGCACTCTGAGAGGAAAACCGGGCTCCAGCCTGCTGTGAAGCGCATATCAACGTAGAATCTAGCACAAACTTACTTCACCACCTCCACGGGAGGCAAAGTTTGTAAAACTGAATTGTGGGTGTGGTGAGGGGTGTATTTATAGGCATTTTAAGGCTTGGGAAACTTTGCCCCTCCTGGTAGGAATGTATATCCCATACGTCACTAGCTCATGGACTCTTGCTAATTACATGAAAGAAATTATTTTTCAGGTATTTTTCTTGGACCTGTGTTTTATTTGAATGATGTTGCAATTGCTTCATTTTTTCTGTTTACTTTAAAATCAAGTATCAGATTATGTTTTTATTTAGCATTGTTAAGGGACAAAGTCTACTGCTCATTTGAGGTTAGACTGGGTGCTGTTGCATTTGTCTTGTTGTCTTGCATTTGTTTATGCAAGTCTGGTGTGTTGACTGGTCTTTTAACTGGATTAACATGCTAATAATTTCATTTTTCAGGTTGGTTTAGATAAGGTTTTGTCTGCAAGGACAAATCTCTACTCTTTCTGTTCTTTTTCACAGAAAGATTGCTATTCATTCTGATATTCATTGTTTTGTACAGGCTTTGGTTTGTATCAAGCCTGTCATTAAGTCAATGTCTCCTCCTTGGAGTCTCAATTTGGTACTGAGGGCTTTACAGGCTCCTCCGTTTGAACCTTTGCGTTCTCTGGACATTAAAATTATTTTCTTGGAAAGTATTGTTCCTTTTGGTTATCTCTTCTTCTAGAAGAGTTTCTGAGTTTTCTGCTCTTTCTTGTGGATCTCCTTTTCTGATTTTTCATCAGGATAAGGTTAGTGTTCCTTCCTGTTATTCATTATTTTGTTCAGGCTTTGGTTCTTATCAAACCTGTCATTAAGCCAATTTCTCCTCCTTGGAGTTTTAATTTGGTTCTAAAGGCTTTACAGGCTCTTCTATTTGAGCATATGTTTTCTCTAGACATTATTTACTTTCATGGAAAGTATTGTTCTTTTTAGACATCTCTTCAGCTAGAACAATTTTTAATTATCTGTTCTTTCTTGTGAGTCTCCTTTTTCTGATTTTTTTCATCAGGATAAGGTGGTTTTTCTATCCTCATTTCAATTCTTACCTAAAGTTGTGATTTCTATCAACATTAGGGAGGAATTATTGTCTTTTCCTAAGACTTCTTTGGTAAGATTCTTACATTCTTTGGATATGGTAAGAGTTTTGAAATCTTATGTTGAAGCTATTCAGATTTCAGATAGTCTTCTAGTCTATTTGTTATCTTTTCTGGTGTTAGGAAGGTCAAAAGGCTTCTGCCATTTATTTGGCATCTTGCTTAAACTTTTGATTCATCATGCTTATTTGGAGTCGGGTGGATTCCCGCCTCAGAGGATTACGGCTCATTCTACTAGGTAAGTTTCTACTTCCTGGGCTTTTTAAGAATGAAGCTTCTGTTGATCAGATTTGCAAAGCAATGACTTGGTCTTCTTTGCATACTTTTACTATGTTCTACCATTTTGATGTTTTCTCTTCCTTAGAAGCAGTTTTGGTAGAATGGTACTTCAAGCAGCTGTTTCAGTTTGATTCTTCTGCTTATATTTTCAGTTTTTTTCATTATAAAAATTGAAACTTTTTTGATTTGGGTAGTGGATTAATTTTTTCAGCGGAATTGGCTGTCTTTATTTTATCCCTCCCTCTCTAGTGACTCTTGCGTGGAAGTTCCGCATCTTGGGTATTTATTATCCCATACGTCACTAGCTCATGGACTCAAGAGTCCATGAGGCCCACCCTTTTTGTGGTGGTTATGATTTTTATGTATAAAGCACAATTATTCCAATTCCTTATTTGATGCTTTCGCTCTTTTCTTATCACCCCACTTCTTGGCTATTCGTTAAACTGAATTGTGGGTGTGGTGAGGGGTGTATTTATAGGCATTTTGAGGTTTGGGAAACTTTGCCCCTCCTGGTAGGAATGTATATCCCATACGTCACTAGCTCATGGACTCTTGCTAATATGAAAGAAATGAATTTATCAGGTAAGTTCTTACATAAATTATGTTTTCTTCTGATGGAAAGAGTCCACAGCTGCGTTCATTACTTTTGGGAATTCAGAACCTGGCCACCAGGAGGAGGCAAAGACACCCCAGCCAAAGGCTTAAATACCTCTTCCATCTCCCCCATCCCCCAGTCATTCTGCCGAAAGACAAGGAACAGTAAAAGAAACAGAGTGAAAATGTGCCAGAACAAAAATAACAGACGCCACCGCAGTCTGTTAGCTGTGGACTCTTTCCTTCTGAAAAAAAGAAAATTATCAGGTAAGCATAATTTAAGTTTTTCTTCATAAACAGAAAGAGTCCACAGCTGCATTAATTACTTTTGGGAAAACAATACCCAAGCTATAGAGGACACTGAATGCTAAAATGGGAGGGTACAAAAGGCGGCCCATTAAGAGGGCACCAGGCCTAAAACCCCTACTCAACAAAACCCAGCTTCGTCCGAAGCCAAGAAAAAACTTTGAAAAAAGGAAAAGGCCCAAGGACAGACCCGCAGATAGTCTTTAAGTCTCGACTGAGCCAACAAGCATCCAAGAGACACTGTCAGCCGGCAGTCGTTCTAACAACACACCCCTTACTAGAGAAAGGGATCAAACAACCGTAGTCTCCAGAAAGAAGAAAGGACACAAAGAGGACATCCAATGAAGGATTCCAGAGAACCCTAAATAGGGCATAAATCAGAAATAGGGCCCAAATGAGAACCAAAGAACACCAAGCGAAAAAACCTGAGAAACCAGGGCCAAGCCAACAGAGACCCAACTGGTCTCACAGAATAAGGGAGGCAACGCCCAGACCCCAGTTTGCACAGATTCCACGGGAACAAGACCCAGAAACTGAAACAAAGAAGGGAATCTTCCCCTAAACACAGTGCATCCGCACCCTAGAAAGTAGCTGATGACGAAGGACCCTGGAAACCGTTAGACAGCTCAGAATATCTAAATATTCAGAAACCATAAACCTTGTGCAGCAAGTTCAGATAGGACAACACCTGATGACAACACCGGAAGAGTCAAAACACTGCATACCGCTGTCATCCGAAGATGATTTTAGAAATTTAAGTACTTGCAAGCAAGTGGAAGCAGATGAGGTTAGATTAAAACCCTAACCTAGAGCTTGCTAGGCATCCAGCTAACCAGTTGACGCCGCCAGTACTTCCCACAATATCCTGAATGTGGAAAAGAAGCAGAGCCCTCAAGGAAGGGTCACCAAACCTCGATGACCCAAGGACGAAATTAGCAGAGCAACAGATTTCAAATCCTGCTCCAAACACTGGACCACGCCAAGCAACAGGCATGTCTGATAGACAGGGGAAACAAAATGACCCCAACCCTAAGCCCCCCAAGGAATGGAATAATGGGGGGAAATCACCCACCCCATTACAGAGCTCGGGTGCCAACCCATACGCTCCTCCCAATATAAGGCACTTCCAAGGAGAACCCCCTAGGACTTGGTATAGAGAAAAGTGCAAAATAGATCCTTAGGAAGACCTGGCACAACTCTTTGACAGTCTCAACACAGAGGAGTTTACACTCCCAACAGTTGGTCGAACAAGCCACAAGAATAGCAGACTGCTGCCGCCACATAAATAAAAGACTCTTGCTCCGAGAACAAGTGCCTTGTGAGAAACCTGAACACATGACCCTCAGATTATGAGACTGCCACGCTAACTTGTGCGCTAAAGAGGCCCAGCTCCTCCTGCACACAAGACAGGACCACAACCCTCCAGCGAGAGGAAACCCCACTTCTGAAGAAGTCAAACTACCCTCCCAGAGGGGAGGGTATGGATAAGGAATAGCACAGATGCCCACAAGGACGTGAGAGGCCGTAGAGTCAAAGACCGAATGAAGAACACATTCAACACAACTGAGAAAAACTCCCCGTAAAAGGGAGCACACTCCGTTCGAAGGACAAAATCAGCCCCCTTGAAAAACTAGGTCGTCCCGAACAAGTCTTAGGATCATAAGTCTCCAGACATCCAAGAAGGATCCTATACAAGAACCCTGAACCCGGGACCCATAGCCATCTTAAAACGAACGACACCTCCATGGAGCACAAGATACCCCGGCTGAAGAAATTCAGACCTCACAAGGGATGTAAATCCAGGCTAACCCAGAGAAACAGGTACAGGATTCCCTCAAATTCCCAGCCCAAATGGAAGAGAACACTCCTAGCAGGAGGCCAACTCCCCACCAACAAGGTGCTAGGCCGTAGTCACGCAACTACTCCAGAGCCCAAAGGCACCAAGGACCACACACACGAAGTCCCAGACTAAGGGAAATAATTAAGAGAACAGAGTTCACCCGAAGAGATAAGAAAAAAAGAATAGTCTCCATATCCTCTCAGAATATCCTTCCGGAAGGACCACGCCCAAGGAAGAAGAATGCCGAGCATCCCGAACTCTGGCGGGAAAACCCCTAAGCGAAAGCTTGGAAAGGAGGAGACCACAGACTATCATTCCTAATATGTAAATGACGAACTCCCAGAAGCAGAAGAGAGCCACGCGGCCCTCAACTTCCTAACTTAAACAGAAAAAAAAGCCGCCAAGAGAAACGGACGAAGTCCAGACAGTGTCAACCCGAAGAAAGACCTCAATATGGAACAAGTCCTGAAAGGACAATCCAAAGGAACCTCGAAAGGCAAGATCGCCAGGAACTGGCTGCATGAAGGATCTAAGTCCTTCAACTTCTAACGCACTACGGGAAGAAAACACTATAGATCCCGCAAAATCAGAACCAACAGAGTATGTCGCAGCAGATCTCAACAGAGTCCCGGCCGACTAGATTGAAAGGCTAATGAGGACCAAACACAATCCCTCATGCCCCTAGGCAAACCACAGACCATCAAGTCCTCTTGGAATGCTAGCTGAAACGTGTGAATGTGGGCATCGATCCCGCTACCTCTCACATGCTAAGCGAGCGCTCTACCATTTGAGCCAATTTCCCGGTGGGTTAAAAAAAACAAGTAATAGTGGGAACCACTCGGCACCCTAACCGGACAAGCCAGGCATAGCAGGCGCCACGTGTCAGACATAGGCCTTAAAGACAGAAGGATTTGTACCTAGTCAGGACCAGCTTGAAACTAAGGGCCCCCAGCACTGACAAGGCCACACAAAGTCACCCCCTAAGAAGGAGAGATAAACAACAGACAAACATAGGACTAAACGCATCCTCATGTACAAACTTCCGTAGAAGTAAACAGTGCAACCACAAAATCGCGAGTATCGATTCCAGAGAAGAAGATTCCCAAAGGAAATATAACAAACATGAGCTTAAAACCAAATAAAATCCATCCTAACCGGATTAAAATAAAAGATAAAGCAACCTGTAGGTTAACGCCCAGGAAGAACAGACAGGTCCGCAGGACCAGCCCAACGGGAATCCGAGTCTTCCAAGCTCAGAACTGGAAGATACTCAATAAAAAAAGACTATAAGAAGATTACTTCAACCCCTTATGTCTAATCATGCATGCCACTCACAGCGGAAGACTGAGGATCTCCCACCCCATTAAGAGTGGGATCCTCCAGAATCGCCAAAAAATGCCTCAGTAGAAGACAAAGGTGCGCAAGTATACAACGAAAGGCAAAACTTACCTCCGCAGGGGCAAATGATGATCCTGGCCCCAAAGGTTAACCCCCTGAAGCCTCAGGAGCAGTCGCTCCTCCAGAGGGCTGAACTGGACCAGGCGATCCCATGCCTGACGAGCCCTGGTGAACGGAACACAGACAATATTGTAAACACTCCTGGGAGATGTAAATGCACCAGCATCAACGATATGGCCATGAGGAACCATGTCTTAATCTCCGGAGGAAATGAGACACCCTCCAGAGAAGGATAAGCCATGTTTGGGTTACCTGCATGCGTAGTAAAAGTTGGTTGTAGGGAACTCACCACGCAGGTAGCAGAATCCCCAGAGGCGGATGGCTAAGCGGGCCCCTGGTTCCACGATCCCAAGGAACAGAGCACTCTACAACGTATTCGCATTCAGAACATAACTGATGGGCATGTATCACCCGGGCCAATTCATATTCTTTGCAAGAAGTAGAATCTGAATCAGAGACATCCGTCTCCAAAAAAAAAATCAGAGTTCTCCATAACTGGGATATTGATAAAAAATGGACCAATAAGAAAAATCTAAACAGCATCTTACACCCCCAATGACTGGGGCACCCACCACCTCCTATGAACCAGACACCAGCAAACCAGATTTATCCGTCGCCACACGGTCAGGAATGCGTACATGGAGAGCCAAAACCTGACCACGTCTGGTCACAAGGTGTACCGTGCAGTCCATGAAAAAGCGTGCCCGACCGTAAAGGGCGCTTCACTTGCAATAGGCTGTTATGTTATGAAATAGCCATGAGCCTAAGTATCATTACACATTAGCAGACAGAATCACAAACACATGATTAAACCCCCCCTGCTCAATAACCCGCCTCAGGAGATATTAACCCTTGATTCCAAAATAGAAAAAAGGAGCCTCACTAAGACCCCGGGTTTAAGTTATTTCCCGTGAGGTTGTAGCCTCTCAAAAAAACAGTTGTAATTACAAGACATCTTTGACGAAAGTAAAGTTTAACAATCTTACCGGAATCTATGCCATGGAACAGGAACACGGCCCTTCAAGTGTGAATGCTTGCTCGTGGAGCTGTTAATCTGAGTCGGTATGGTTTCGCAGAAAGACTCCCTGCATCTCCGGATTCTAACTTTCACCCATGCTCTCACTGAGAGGCTGGCAGGACTACTTAAAACTCCAGTCCCATTCTGAAGAGTACTACCCTCCATAAGAGACTATTGAAAAAACTTCTGACACTTCTCTGTCAACCTCCTGGGACGAAAGGGAAAGAATGACTGGGGGATGGGGGAGTGGGAGAGGTATTTAAGCCTTTGGCTGGGGGGTCTTTGCTGGGGTGCTTTTTTGACAGACTTGCATTTTAGCCAATCAGAGCTGACTCTATGGTTAATCTCCTTATCGTATCTAATTTCCTTTTTTTGGGGGGGGGGGGTATCTGCATCCCCACACGTCTAACACAGCTTGCCGTCTGGAACAGAAGACCGCGGATACCCCAGCCTATTAGGACATGAATCCTCCAGCACCGCCAAAACATACCGCAGAAGGACACGAAGGTGCGCCAGTCTATAACGAAAAGCAAGAATTACCTCAGCCAAGAAAATGCAGAAAATAGTGCAGCAGGAAAGTTAACATCTGAGCTTCCAAACCACCACCTATAGAGGTAACAAAACATAGAAAGGAAGGCAAGTGCAGTAACTGGCATCAGACATAACTACAAAAAAATAAAAAATAAAAATGTATTTCATAATTCAGATAGAGAATAAAATTTTAAACAACCAATTTACTTCTATTATCTAATTTGCTTTGTTCTCTTGATATTCTTGATCGAAGAAGCCGCAATGTACTACTGGGATCTAGCTAAATGCATTTGATGAACCAACAACATGAAGCATGTATGTGCAGCCACCAATCAGCAGCCCCTGAGTCTGCCTAGGTATCTGTTTCCAACAAATAGTATCAATAGAATAAAACAAATAAGATAATAGAAGTATATGGGAAGGTTGTTTTAAATCACATGCTCTATCTGAATCATGAAAGAAAAAAATTGGGTTTAATGTCCATTTAAGGGCTGATGCGTGCACTGTAAAAAGAATTTGCATAAAGGGACAGTCAACACCAGAAAAACATAATTTATGTAAGAACTTACCTGACAAATTAATTTCTTTCATATTAGCAAGAGTCCATGAGCTAGTGACGTATGGGACGTATGGGATATACATTCCTACCAGGAGGGGCAAAGTTTCCCAAACCTCAAAATGCCTATAAATACACCCCTCACCACACCCACAAATCAGTTTAACGAATAGCCAAGAAGTGGGGTGATAAGAAAAAAGTGTGAAAGCATAAAAAATAAGGAATTGGAATAATTGTGCTTTATACAAAAAAATCATAACCACCACAAAAAGGGTGGGCCTCATGGACTCTTGCTAATATGAAAGAAATGAATTTATCAGGTAAGTTCTTACATAAATTATGTTTTCTTTCATGTAATTAGCAAGAGTCCATGAGCTAGTGACGTATGGGATAATAAATACCCAAGATGTGGAACTTCCACGCAAGAGTCACTAGAGAGGGAGGGATAAAATAAAGACAGCCAATTCCGCTGAAAAATAATCCACACCCCAAACAAAGTTTAAAAAATCTTATAATGAAAAAAACTGAAATTATAAGCAGAAGAATCAAACTGAAACAGCTGCCTGAAGTACCTTTCTACCAAAGACTGCTTCAGAAGAAGAAAATACATCAAAATGGTAGAATTTAGTAAAAGTATGCAAAGAAGACCAAGTTGCTGCTTTGCAAATCTGATCAACCGAAGCTTCATTCCTAAATGCCCAGGAAGTAGAAACTGACCTAGTCGAATGAGCTGTAATCCTTTGAGGCGGAGTTCTACCCGACTCAACATAAGCATGATGAATCAAAGACTTTAACCAAGACGCCAAAGAAATGGCAGAGGCCTTCTGACCTTTCCTAGAACCAGAAAAGATAACAAATAGACTAGAAGTCTTTCGGAAATCTTTAGTAGCTTCAACATAATATTTCAAAGCTCTAACTACATCCAAAGAATGCAATGATCTTTCCTTAGAGTTCTTAGGATTAGGACACAATGAAGGAACCACAATTTCTCTACTAATGTTGTTAGAATTCACAACCTTAGGTAAAAATTTAAATGAAGTTCGCAAAACCGCCTTATCCTGATGAAAAATCAGAAAAGGAGACTCACAAGAAATAGCAGATAATTCAGAAACTCTTCTAGCAGAAGAGATGGCCAAAAGAAACAAAACTTTCCAAGAAAGTAATTTAATATCGAGCGAATGCATAGGTTCAAACGGAAGAGCTTTAAGAGCCCCCAGAACCAAATTCAAACTCCCGAACCCTGGCGGGAAAACCCCTAAGCAAGAGCTTGGAAAGGAGGAGACCACAGTCTATCATTCCTAATGTGTAAATGACGAACTCCCAGAAGCAGAAGAGAGCCACGCGGCCCTCAACTTCCTAACTTAAACAGAAAAAAAAAAGCCGCCAAGAGAAACGGACGAAGTCCAGACAGTGTCAACCCGAAGAAAGACCTCAAGATGGAACAAGAACTGAAAGGACAATCCAAAGGAACCTCGAAAGGCAAGACCGCCAGGAACTGGCTGCATGAAGGATCTAAGTCCTTCAACTTCTAACGCACTACGGGAAGGAAACACTATAGATCCCGCAAAATCAGAACCAACAGAGTATGTCGCAGCAGATCTCAACAGAGTCCCGGCCGACTAGATTGAAAGGCTAATGAGGACCAAACACAATCCCTCATGCCCCTAGGCAAACCACAGACCATCAAGTCCTCTTGGAATGCTAGCTGAAACGTGTGAATGTGGGCATCGATCCCGCTACCTCTCACATGCTAAGCGAGCGCTCTACCATTTGAGCCAATTTCCCGGTGGGTTAAAAAAAACAAGTAATAGTGGGAACCACTCGGCACCCTAACCGGACAAGCCAGGCATAGCAGGCGCCACGTGTCAGACATAGGCCTTAAAGACAGAAGGATTTGTACCTAGTCAGGACCAGCTTGAAACTAAGGGCCCCCAGCACTGACAAGGCCACACAAAGTCACCCCCTAAGAAGGAGAGATAAACAACAGACAAACATAGGACTAAACGCATCCTCATGTACAAACTTCCGTAGAAGTAAACAGTGCAACCACAAAATCGCGAGTATCGATTCCAGAGAAGAAGATTCCCAAAGGAAATATAAAAAACATGAGCTTAAAACCAAATAAAATCCATCCTAACCGGATTAAAATAAAAGATAAAGCAACCTGTAGGTTATCACCCAGGAAGAACAGACAGGTCTGCAGGACCAGCCCAACGGGAAATCCGAGTCTTCCAAGCTCAGAACTGGAAGATACTCAATAAAAAAACATAATTTATGTAAGAACTTACCTGATAAATTCATTTCTTTCATATTAGCAAGAGTCCATGAGCTAGTGACGTATGGGATATACATTCCTACCAGGAGGGGCAAAGTTTCCCAAACCTTAAAATGCCTATAAATACACCCCTCACCACACCCACAATTCAGTTTAACGAATAGCCAAGAAGTGGGGTGATAAGAAAAAAGTGCGAAAGCATATAAAATAAGGAATTGGAATAATTGTGCTTTATACAAAATCATAACCACCACAAAAAAAGGGCGGGCCTCATGGACTCTTGCTAATATGAAAGAAATGAATTTATCAGGTAAGTTCTTACATAAATTATGTTTTCTTTCATGTAATTAGCAAGAGTCCATGAGCTAGTGACGTATGGGATAATGACTACCCAAGAAGTGGATCTTTCCACACAAGAGTCACTAGAGAGGGAGGGATAAAATAAAGACAGCCAATTCCTGCTGAAAATAATCCACACCCAAAATAAAGTTTAATGAAAAACATAAGCAGAAGATTCAAACTGAAACCGCTGCCTGAAGTACTTTTCTACCAAAAACTGCTTCAGAAGAAGAAAATACATCAAAATGGTAGAATTTAGTAAAAGTATGCAAAGAGGACCAAGTCGCTGCTTTGCAGATCTGGTCAACCGAAGCTTCATTCCTAAACGCCCAGGAAATAGAAACTGACCTAGTAGAATGAGCTGTAATTCTCTGAGGCGGAGTTTTACCCGACTCAACATAGGCAAGATGAATTAAAGATTTCAACCAAGATGCCAAAGAAATGGCAGAAGCTTTCTGGCCTTTTCTAGAACCGGAAAAAATAACAAATAGACTAGAAGTCTTACGAAAAGATTTCGTAGCTTCAACATAATAATATTTCAAAGCTCTAACAACATCCAAAGAATGCAACGATTTCTCCTTAGAATTCTTAGGATTAGGACATAATGAAGGAACCACAATTTCTCTACTAATGTTGTTGGAATTCACAACTTTAGGTAAAAATTCAAAAGAAGTTCGCAACACCGCCTTATCCTGATGAAAAATCAGAAAAGGAGACTCACAAGAAAGAGCAGATAATTCAGAAACTCTTCTGGCAGAAGAGATGGCCAAAAGGAACAAAAAACTTTCCAAGAAAGTAATTTAATATCCAATGAATGCATAGGTTCAAATGGAGGAGCTTGAAGAGCCCCCAGAACCAAATTCAAACTCCAAGGAGGAGAAATTGACTTAATGACAGGCTTTATACGAACCAAAGCTTGTACAAAACAATGAATATCAGGAAGAATAGCAATCTTTCTGTGAAAAAGAACAGAAAGAGCAGAGATTTGACCTTTCAAGGAACTTGCGGACAAACCCTTATCTAAACCATCCTGAAGAATACTGTAATATTCTCGGTATTCTAAAAGAATGCCAAGAAAAATGATGAGAAAGACACCAAGAAATATAAGTCTTCCAGACCCTATAATATATCTCTCTGGATACAGATGTACGAGCCTGTAACATAGTATTAATCACAGAGTCAGAGAAACCTCTTTGACCAAGAATCAAGCGTTCAATCGCCATACCTTTAAATTTAAGGATTTCAGATCCTGATGGAAAAAAAGGACCTTGAGACAAAAGGTCTGGTCTTAACGGAAGAGTCCACGGTTGGCAAGAGGCCATCCGGACAAGATCCGCATACCAAAACCTGTAAGGCCATGCCGGAGCTACCAGCAGAACAAACGAGCATTCCTTCAGAATCTTGGAGGTTACTCTTGGAAGAAGAACTAGAGGCGGAAAGATATAGGGAGGATGATACTTCCAAGGAAGTGATAATGCATCCACTGCCTCCGCCTGAGGATCCCGGGATCTGGACAGATACCTGGGAAGTTTCTTGTTTAGATGAGAAGCCATCAGATCTATTTCTGGAAGTTCCTACATTTGAACAATCTGAAGAAATACATCTGGGTGAAGAGACCATTCGCCCGGATGCAACGTTTGACGACTGAGATAATCCGCTTTCCAATTGTCCATACCTGGGATATGAACCGCAGAGATTAGACAGGAGCTGGATTCCGCCCAAACCAAAATTCGAGATACTTCTTTCATAGCCAGAGGACTGTGAGTCCCTCCTTGATGATTGATGTATGCCACAGTTGTGACATTGTCTATCTGAAAACAAATGAACAACTCTCTCTTCAGAAGAGGCCAAGACTGAAGAGCTCTGAAAATTGCACGGAGTTCAAAAATATTGATCGGAAATCTCACCTCCTGAGATTCCCAAACCCCTTGTGCCGTCAGATACCCCCACACAGCTCCCCAACCTGTAAGACTTGCATCTGTTGAGATTATAGTCCAGGTCGGAAGAACAAAGAAGCCCCCTGAACTAAACGATGGTGATCTGTCCACCATGTCAGAGAGTGTTGTAAAATCGGTTTAAAGATATTAATTGAGATATCTTTGAGTAATCCCTGCACCATAGGTTCAGCATACAGAGCTGAAGAGGTCGCATGTGAAAACGAGCAAAGGAGATCGCATCTGATGCGGCAGTCCTAAGACCCAACATTTCCATGCATAAGGCTACCAAAGGGAATGATTGTGACTGAAGGTTTTGACAAGCTGATATCAATGTTAAACTTCTCTTGTCTGACAAGGACAGAGTCATAGACACTGAATTTATCTAGAAACCTAAAAAGGTTACCCTTGTCTGAGGAATCAATGAACTGATTGGTAAATTGATCCTCCAACCATGAACTTGAAGAAACAACACAAGTCGATTCGTATGAGATTCTTCGAAAATGAGAAGACTGAGCAAATACCAAGATATCGTCCAAATAAGGAAATACCAAAACCCTATTCTCTGATTACAGAAAGAAGGGCACCGAGAACCTTTGAAAAACATTCTTGGAACTGAGGCTAAGCCAAACGGTAGAGCCACAAAACTGGTAATGCTTGTCTAAAAAGAGAATCTCAGACACTAAAAGTGATCTGGATGAATCGGAATATGCAGATACACATCCTGTAAATCTATTGTAGACATATAATGCCCTTGCTAAACAAAAGGCAGGATAGTCCTACAGTAACCATCTTGAATGTTGGTATCCTAACATAATGATTCAATAATGATAGATCCGGAACTGGTCTGAAGGAATTGACCTTCTTTGGTACAATGAAGAGATAAAATAAGACCCCAGCCCCTGTTCCAGAACTGGAACTGGCATAAATACTCCAGCCAACTCTAGATCTGAAACACATTTCAGAAATGCTGAGCCTTTGCTGTGTTAACTGGGACACGGGAAAGAAAAGAATCTCTTAGCAGGAGGCCTTAACTTGAAGCCAATTCTGTACCTTTCTGAAACAATGTTTCTGAAACCAGAGATTAAGAACGGAATTGATCCAAATTTCTTTGAAGAAAACGTAATCTGCCCCATACCAGCTGAGCTGGAATAAGGGCCGCACCTTCATAGGTACTTAGGAGCTGGCTATAGGTTTCTATAAGGCTTGGATATATTCCAAACTGGAAATAGTTTCCAAACTGATACCGCTCCTGAGGATGAAGGATCAGGCTTTTGTTCCTTGTGAGGAAAGGAACGAAAATGATTATTTACCCTGGAAAGAAAGGGAAAGCAAAGTTGACTTAGAAGACATGTCAGCATTCCAAGTTTAATCCATAAAGCTATTCTAGCTAAAATAGCTAGAGACATATACCTGACATCAACTCTAATGATATCAAAAGATGGTATCACCAATAAAATTATTAGCATGTTATAGAATAAAAATAATGCTATAAAATTATGATCTGTTACATGTTGCGCTAAAGCTTCTAACCAAAAAGTTGAAGCTGCAGCAACATCCGCTAAAAATATAGCAGGTCTAAGAAGATTACCTGAACATAAGTAAGCTTTTCTTAGAAAGGAATCAATTTTCCTATCTAAAGGATCCTTAAATGAAGTACTATCTGCCGTAGGAATAGTAGTACATTAGCAGGAGTAGAGACAGCCCCATAACCTTAGGGATTTTTGTCCCAAAAAACTCTAATCTGTCAGATGGCACAGGATATAATTTGCTTAAACGTCTAGAAGGAGTAAATAAATTACCCAAATTATTCCATTCCCTGGAAATTACTTCAGAAATAGCATCAGGGAGATAAAACACTTCTGGAATAACTACAGGAGATTTAAAAACCTTATTTAAACGTTTAGTTTTAGTATCAAGAGGACCAGAATCCTCTATTTCTAATGCAATTAATACTTCTTTAAGTAAAGAACGAATAAATTCCATCTTGAACAAATACAAAGATTTATCAGCATCAACCTCTGAGACAGAAACCTCAGAACCAGAAGAACCATTATCAGTATCAGAATGATGATGTTCATTTAAAAATTCATCTGAAAAAAAGAGAAGTTTTAAAAGACTTTTATGTATACTAGAAGGAAAAATAACAGACATAGCCTTCTTAATGGATTTAAAAAATAAAATCTCTTATGTTATCAGGAACACTCTGAAAATTAGATGTTGACGGAACAGCAACAGGTAATGTAACAGTACTAAAGGAAATTTTATCTGCATTAATAAGTTTGTCATGACATGCAATACAAATAACAGCTGGAGAAACAGATACCAAAAGTTTATAGCAGATACACTTAGCTTGGTAGCTCCAGCATTGTGCAGTGATTTTCCTGAAGTATCTTCTGACTCAGTTGCAACGTGGAACATCTTGCAATATGTAAAAGAAAAAAACAACATATAAAGCAAAATTGATCAAATTCCTTAAATGACAGTTTCAGGAATGGGAAAAAATGCCAAAGAACAAGCTTCTAGCAACCAGAAGCAATAAAAAAATGAGACTTAAATAATGTGGAGACAAAAGTGACGCCCATATTTTTTCGCGCCAAATAAGACGCCCACATTATTTGGCGCCTAAATGCTTTTTGGCGCCAAAAATGACGCCACATCCGGAACGCCGACATTTTTGGCGCAAAATAACGTCAAAGAATGACGCAACTTCCGGCGACACGTATGACGCCGGAAACGGAAATAGAATTTTTGCGCCAAAAAAGTCCGCGCCAAGAATGACGCAATAAAATGAAGCATTTTCAGCCCCCGCGAGCCTAACAGCCCACAGGGAAAAAGTCAAATTTTAAGGTAAAAAATGTTAAATTAAAATGCATTATCCCAAATATGAAACTGACTGTCTGAAAAATAAGGAAAGTTGAACATTCTGAGTCAAGGCAAATAAATGTTTGAATACATATATTTAGAACTTTATAAACAAAGTGCCCAACCATAGCTAGGAGTGTCACAGAAAATAAGACTTACTTACCCCAGGACACTCATCTACATATAGCAGATAGCCAAACCAGTACTGAAACGAGAATCAGCAGAGGTAATGGTATATATAAGAGTATATCGTCGATCTGAAAAGGGAGGTAAGAGATGAATCTCTACGACCGATAACAGAGAACCTATGAAATAGACCCCTTAGAAGGAGATCACTGCATTCAAATAGGCAATACTCTCCTCACATCCCTCTGACATTCACTGCACGCTGAGAGGAAAACCGGGCTCCAACTTGCTGCGGAGCGCATATCAACGTAGAATCTAGCACAAACTTACTTCACCACCTCCATCGGAGGCAAAGTTTGTAAAACTGAATTGTGGGTGTGGTGAGGGGTGTATTTATAGGCATTTTAAGGTTTGGGAAACTTTGCCCCTCCTGGTAGGAATGTATATCCCATACGTCACTAGCTCATGGACTCTTGCTAATTACATGAAAGAAAAGACTATAAGAAGATTACTTCAACCCCTTATGTCTAATCATGCATGCCACTCACAGCGGAAGACTGAGGATCTCCCACCCCATTAAGAGTGGGATCCTCCAGAATCGCCAAAAAATGCCTCAGTAGAAGACAAAGGCGCGCAAGTATACAACGAAAGGCAAAACTTACCTCCGCAGGGGCAAATGATGATCCTGGCCCCAAAGGTTAACCCCCTGAAGCCTCAGGAGCAGTCGCTCCCCCAGAGAGCTGAACTGGACCAGGCGATCCCATGCCTGACGAGCCCTGGTGAACGGAACACAGACAATATTGTAAACACTCCTGGGAGATGTAAATGCACCAGCATCAACGATATGGCCATGAGGAACCATGTCTTAATCTCCGGAGGAAATGAGACACCCTCCAGAGAAGGATAAGCCATGTTTGGGTTACCTGCATGCGTAGTAAAAGTTGGTTGTAGGGAACTCACCACGCAGGTAGCAGAATCCCCAGAGGCGGATGGCTCAGCGAGCCCCTGGTTCCACGATCCCAAGGAACAGAGCACTCTACAACGTATTCGCATTCAGAACATAACTGATGGGCATGTATCACCCGGGCCAATTCATATTCTTTGCAAGAAGTAGAATCTGAATCAGAGACATCCGTCTCCAAAAAAAAAATCAGAGTTCTCCATAACTGGGATATTGATAAAAAATGGACCAATAAGAAAAATCTAAACAGCATCTTACACCCCCAATGACTGGGGCACCCACCACCTCCTATGAACCAGACACCAGCAAACCAGATTTATCTGTTGCCACACGGTCAGGAATGCGTAAATGGAGAGCCAAAACCTGACCACGTCTGGTCACAAGGTGTACCGTGCAGTCCATGAAAAAGCGTGCCCGACCGTAAAGGGCGCTTCACTTGCAATAGGCTGTTATGTTCCGAAATAGCCATGAGCCTAAGTATCACTACACATTAGCAGACAGAATCACAAACACATGATTAAACCCCCCCTGTTCAATAACCCGCCTCAAGAGATATTAACCCTTGATTCCAAAATAGAAAAAAGGAGCCTCACTAAGACCCCGGGTTTAAGTTATTTCCCGTGAGGTTGTAGCCTCTCAAATAAACAGTTGTAATTACAAGACATCTTTGACGAAAGTAAAGTTTAACAATCTTACCGGAATCTATGCCATGGAACAGGAACACGGCCCTTCAAGTGTAAATGCTTGCTCATGGAGTTGTTAATCTGAGTCGGTATGGTTTCGCAGAAAGACTCCCTGCATCTCCGGATTCTAACTTTCACCCATGCTCTCACTGAGAGGCTGACAGGACTACTTAAAACTCCAGTCCCATTCTGAAGAGTACTAACCTCCATAAGAGACTATCGTAAAAACTTCTGACACTTCTCTGCCAACCTCCTGGGACGAAAGGGAAAGAATGACTGGGGGATGGGGGGAGTGGGAGAGGTATTTAAGCCTTTGGCTGGGGGGTCTTTGCTGGGGTGTTTTTTTGACAGACTTGCATTTTAGCCAATCAGAGCTGACTCTATGGTTAATCTCCTTATCGTATCTAATTTCCTTTTTTTGGGGGGGGGGGTATCTGCATCCCCACACGTCTAACACAGCTTGCCGTCTGGAACAGAAGACCGCGGATACCCCAGCCTATTAGGACATGAATCCTCCAGCACCACCAAAACATACCGCAGCAGGACACGAAGGTGCGCCAGTCTATAACGAAAAGCAAGAATTACCTCCGCCAAGAAAATGCAGAAAATAGTGCAGCAGGAAAGCTTCCAAACCACCACCTATAGAGGTAACAAAACATAGAAAGGAAGGCAAGTGCAGTAACTGGCATCAGACATAACTACAAAAAAATAAAAAATAAAAAATAAAAATGTATTTCATTATTCAGATAGAGAATATAATTTTAAACAACCAATTTACTTCTATTATCTAATTTGCTTTGTTATCTTGATATTCTTGATCGAAGAAGCCGCAATGTACTACTGGGATCTAGCTAAATGCATTTGATGAACCAACAACATGAAGCATGTATGTGCAGCCACCAATCAGCAGCCCCTGAGTCTACCTAGGTATCTGTTTCCAACAAATAGTATCAATAGAATAAAACAAATAAGATAATAGAAGTATATGGGAAGGTTGTTTTAAATCACATGCTCTATCTGAATCATGAAAGAAAAAAATTGGGTTTAATGTCCATTTAAGGGCTGATGCGTGCACTGTAAAAAGAATTTGCATAAAGGGACAGTCAACACCAGAAAAACATAATTTATGTAAGAACTTACCTGATAAATTAATTTCTTTCATATTAGCAAGAGTCCATGAGCTAGTGACGTATGGGACGTATGGGATATACATTCCTACCAGGAGGGGCAAAGTTTCCCAAACCTCAAAATGCCTATAAATACACCCCTCACCACACCCACAAATCAGTTTAACGAATAGCCAAGAAGTGGGGTGATAAGAAAAAAGTGCGAAAGCATAAAAAATAAGGAATTGGAATAATTGTGCTTTATACAAAAAAATCATAACCACCACAAAAAGGGTGGGCCTCATGGACTCTTGCTAATATGAAAGAAATGAATTTATTAGGTAAGTTCTTACATAAATTATGTTTTCTTTCATGTAATTAGCAAGAGTCCACGAGCTAGTGACGTATGGGATAATAAATACCCAAGATGTGGAACTTCCACGCAAGAGTCACTAGAGAGGGAGGGATAAAATAAAGACAGCCAATTCCGCTGAAAAATAATCCACACCCCAAACAAAGTTTAAAAAATCTTATAATGAAAAAAAAACATAATTTATGTAAGAACTTACCTGATAAATTCATTTCTTTCATATTAGCAAGAGTCCATGAGCTAGTGACGTATGGGATATACATTCCTACCAGGAGGGGCAAAGTTTCCCAAACCTCAAAATGCCTATAAATACACCCCTCACCACACCCACAATTCAGTTTAACGAATAGCCAAGAAGTGGGGTGATAAAAAAGTGCGAAAGCATATAAAATAAGGAATTGGAATAATTGTGCTTTATACAAAAATCATAACCACCACAAAAAAAGGGCGGGCCTCATGGACTCTTGCTAATATGAAAGAAATGAATTTATCAGGTAAGTTCTTACATAAATTATGTTTTCTTTCATGTAATTAGCAAGAGTCCATGAGCTAGTGACATATGGGATAATGATTACCCAAGATGTGGATCTTTCCACGCAAGAGTCACTAGAGAGGGAGGGATAAAATAAAGACAGCCAATTCCTGCTGAAAATAATCCACACCCAAAATAAAGTTTAATGAAAAACATAAGCAGAAGATTCAAACTGAAACCGCTGCCTGAAGTACTTTTCTACCAAAAACTGCTTCAGAAGAAGAAAATACATAAAAATGGTAGAATTTAGTAAAAGTATGCAAAGAGGACCAAGTTGCTGCTTTGCAAATCTGATCAATCGAAGCTTCATTCCTAAACGCCCAGGAAGTAGAAACTGACCTAGTAGAATGAGCTGTAATCCTTTGAGGCGGAGTTTTACCCGACTCAACATAGGCAAGATGAATTAAAGATTTCAACCAAGATGCCAAAGAAATGGCAGAAGCTTTCTGGCCTTTTCTAGAACCGGAAAAGATAACAAATAAACTAGAAGTCTTTCGGAAAGACTTAGTAGCTTCAACATAATATTTCAAAGCTCTAACAACATCCAAAGAATGTAACGATTTCTCCTTAGAATTCTTAGGATTAGGACATAATGAAGGAACCACAATTTCTCTACTAATGTTGGAATTCACAACTTTAGGTAAAAATTCAAAAGAAGTTCGCAACACTGCCTTATCCTGATGAAAAATCAGAAAAGGAGACTCACAAGAAAGAGCAGATAATTCAGAAACTCTTCTGGCAGAAAAGATTGCCAAAAGGAACAAAACTTTCCAAGAAAGTAATTTAATGTCCAATGAATGCATAGGTTCAAACGGAGGAGCTTGAAGAGCCCCTAGAACCAAATTCAAACTCCAAGGAGGAGAAATTGACTTAATGACAGGTTTTATACGAACCAAAGCTTGTACAAAACAATGAATATCAGGAAGATTAGCAATCTTTCTGTGAAAAAGAACAGAAAGAGCAGAGATTTGTCCTTTCAAGGAACTTGCGGACAAACCTTTATCTAAACCATCCTGAAGAAACTGTAAAATTCTTGGAATTCTAAAAGAATGCCAAGAAAAATGATGAGAAAGACACCAAGAAATATAAGTCTTCCAGACTCTATAATATATCTCTCTGGATACAGATTTACGAGCCTGTAACATAGTATTAATCACAGAGTCAGAGAAACCTCTTTGACTAAGAATCAAGCGTTCAATCTCCATACCTTTAAATTTAAGGATTTGAGATCCTGATGGAAAAAAGGACCTTGCGACAGAAGGTCTGGTCGTAGCGGAAGAGTCCACGGATGGCAAGAGGCCATCCGGACAAGATCCGCATACCAAAACCTGTGAGGCCATGTCGGAGCTACCAGCAGAACAAACGAGCATTCCTTCAGAATCTTGGAGATAACTCTTGGAAGAAGAACTAGAGGCGGAAAGATATAGGCAGGATGATACTTCCAAGGAAGTGACAATGCATCCACTGCTTCCGCTTGAGGATCCCTGGATCTGGACAGATACCTGGGACGTTTCTTGTTTAGATGAGAGGCCATCAGATCTATTTCTGGAAGTCCCCACATTTGAACAATCTGAAGAAATACCTCTGGGTGAAGAGACCATTCGCCCGGATGTAACGTTTGGCGACTGAGATAATCCGCTTCCCAATTGTCTATACCTGGGATATGAACCGCAGAGATTAGACAGGAGCTGGATTCCGCCCAAACCAGAATTCGAGATACTTCTTTCATAGCCAGAGGACTGTGAGTCCCTCCTTGATGATTGATGTATGCCACAGTTGTGACATTGTCTGTCTGAAAACAAATGAACGATTTTCTCTTCAGAAGAGGCCAAGACTGAAGAGCTCTGAAAATTGCACGGAGTTCCAAAATATTGATCGGTAATCTCACCTCCTGAGATTCCCAAACTCCTTGTGCCGTCAGAGATCCCCACACAGCTCCCCAACCTGTGAGATTTGCATCTGTTGAAATTACAGTCCAGGTCGGAAGCACAAAAGAAGCCCCCTGAATTAAACGATGGTGATCTGTCCACCACGTTAGAGAGTGTCGTACAATCGGTTTTAAAGATATTAATTGAGATATCTTTGTGTAATCCCTGCACCATTGATTCAGCATACAGAGCTGAAGAGGTCGCATGTGAAAACGAGCAAAGGGGATCGCGACCGATGCAGCAGTCATAAGACCTAGAATTTCCATGCATAAGGCTACCGAAGGGAATGATTGTGACTGAAGGTTTCGACAAGCTGAAATCAATTTTAGACGTCTCTTGTCTGTTAAAGACAGAGTCATGGACACTGAATCTATCTGGAAACCCAGAAAAGTTACCCTTGTTTGAGGAATCAATTAACTTTTTGGTAAATTGATCCTCCAACCATGATCTTGAAGAAACAACACAAGTCGATTCGTATGAGATTCTGCTAAATGTAAAGACTGAGCAAGTACCAAGATATCGTCCAAATAAGGAAATACCACAATACCCTGTTCTCTGATTACAGACAGAAGAGCACCGAGAACTTTTGTAAAAATTCTTGGAGCTGTAGCTAGGCCAAACGGCAGAGCCACAAACTGGTAATGCTTGTCCAGAAAAGAGAATCTCAGGAACTGATAATGATCTGGATGAATCGGAATATGCAGATAAGCATCCTGTAAACCTATTGTGGACATATAATGCCCTTGCTGAACAAAAGGCAAGATAGTCCTTACAGTTACCATTTTGAACGTTGGTATCCTTACATAACGATTCAATATTTTTAGATCCAGAACAGGTCTGAAGGAATTCTCCTTCTTTGGTACAATGAAGAGATTTGAATAAAACCCCATCCCCTGTTCCAGAACTGGAACTGGCATAATTACTCCAGCCAACTCTAGATCTGAAACACAATTCAGAAATGCTTGAGCTTTCACTGGATTTACTGGGACACGGGAAAGAAAAAATCTCTTTGCAGGAGGTCTCATCTTGAAACCAATTCTGTACCCTTCTGAAACAATGTTCTGAATCCAAAGATTGTGAACAGAATTGATCCAAATTTCTTTGAAAAAACGTAACCTGCCCCCTACCAGCTGAGCTGGAATGAGGGCCGCACCTTCATGTGGATTTAGAAGCAGGCTTTGCCTTTCTAGAAGGCTTGGATTTATTCCAGACTGGAGATGGTTTCCAAACTGAAACTGCTCCTGAGGATGAAGGATCAAGCTTTTGTTCTTTGTTGAAACGAAAGGAACGAAAACGATTATTAGCCCTGTTTTTACCCTTAGATTTTTTATCCTGTGGTAAAAAAAGTTCCTTTCCCACCAGTAACAGTTGAGATAATGGAATCCAACTGAGAACCAAATAATTTGTTACCCTGGAAAGAAATGGAAAGTAGAGTTGATTTAGAAGCCATATCAGCATTCCAAGTTTTAAGCCATAAAGCTCTTCTAGCTAAAATAGCTAGAGACATAAACCTGACATCAACTCTGATAATATCAAAAATGGCATCACAGATAAAATTATTAGCATGCTGAAGAAGAATAATAATATTATGAGAATCATGATCTGTTACTTGTTGCGCTAAAGTCTCCAACCAAAAAGTTGAAGCTGCAGCAACATCAGCCAAAGATATAGCAGGTCTAAGAAGATTACCTGAACACAGATAAGCTTTTTTTAGAAAGGATTCAATTTTCCTATCTAAAGGATCTTTAAACGAAGTACCATCTGACGTAGGAATAGTAGTACGTTTAGCAAGGGTAGAAATAGCCCCATCAATTTTAGGGATTTTGTCCCAAAATTCTAATCTGTCAGACGGCACAGGATATAATTGCTTAAAACGTTTAGAAGGAGTAAATGAATTACCCAATTTATCCCATTCTCTGGAAATTACTTCAGAAATAGCATTAGGAACAGGAAAAACTTCTGGAATAACCACAGGAGATTTAAACACCTTATCTAAACGTTTAGAATTAGTATCAAGAGGACCAGAATCCTCTATTTCTAAAGCAATTAGTACTTCTTTAAGTAAAGAACGAATAAATTCCATTTTAAATAAATATGAAGATTTATCAGCATCAATCTCTGAGACAGAATCCTCTGAACCAGATGAGTCATCAGAATCAGAATGATGATGTTCATTTAAAAATTCATCTGTAGAGAGAGAAGTTTTAAAAGATTTTTTATGTTTACTAGAAGGAGAAATAACAGACATAGCCTTCTTGATGGATTCAGAAACAAAATCTCTTATGTTATCAGGAACATTCTGCACCTTAGATGTTGAGGGAACTGCAACAGGCAATGGTACATTACTAAAGGAAATATTATCTGCTTTAACAAGTTTGTCATGACAATTAATACAAACAACAGCCGGAGGAATAGCTACCAAAAGTTTACAGCAGATACACTTAGCTTTGGTAGTTCCAGCACTAGACAGCGATTTTCCTGAAGTATCTTCTGACTCAGATGCAACGTGAGACATCTTGCAATATGTAAGAGAAAAAACAACATATAAAGCAAAATTGATCAAATTCCTTAAATGACAGTTTCAGGAATGGGAAAAAATGCCAATAAACAAGCTTCTAGTATACCCTAAATGCTTTTTGGCTCCAAAAATGACGCCACATCCGGAACGCCGACATTTTTGGCGCAAAAGGACGTCAAAAAATGACGCAACTTCCGGCGACACGTATGACGCCGGAAACAGAAAAGATTTTTTGCGCCAAAAAAGTCCGCGCCAAGAATGACGCAATAAAATGAAGCATTTTCAGCCCCCGCGAGCCTAACAGCCCACAGGGAAAAAAAGTCAAATTTTAAAGGTAAGAAAAAATGATTGATTCAAACGCATTATCCCAAATATGAAACTGACTGTCTGAAAATAAGGAATGTTGAACATTCTGAGTCAAGGCAAATAAATGTTTGAATACATATATTTAGAACTTTATAAATAAAGTGCCCAACCATAGCTTAGAGTGTCACAGAAAATAAGATTTACTTACCCCAGGACACTCATCTACACGTTTGTAGAAAGCCAAACCAGTACTGAAACGAAAATCAGCAGAGGTAATGGTATATAAATAAGAGTATATCGTCGATCTGAAAAGGGAGGTAAGAGATGAATCTCTACGACCGATAACAGAGAACCTATGAAATAGACCCCGTAGAAGGAGATCACTGCATTCAAATAGGCAATACTCTCCTCACATCCCTCTGACATTCACTGCACGCTGAGAGGAAAACCGGGCTCCAACTTGCTGCGGAGCGCATATCAACGTAGAATCTAGCACAAACTTACTTCACCACCTCCATAGGAGGCAAAGTTTGTAAAACTGAATTGTGGGTGTGGTGAGGGGTGTATTTATAGGCATTTTGAGGTTTGGGAAACTTTGCCCCTCCTGGTAGGAATGTATATCCCATACGTCACTAGCTCATGGACTCTTGCTAATTACATGAAAGAAACTGAAATTATAAGCAGAAGAATCAAACTGAAACAGCTGCCTGAAGTACCTTTCTACCAAAGACTGCTTCAGAAGAAGAAAATACATCAAAATGGTAGAATTTAGTAAAAGTATGCAAAGAAGACCAAGTTGCTGCTTTGCAAATCTGATCAACCGAAGCTTCATTCCTAAATGCCCAGGAAGTAGAAACTGACCTAGTCGAATGAGCTGTAATCCTTTGAGGCGGAGTTCTACCCGACTCAACATAAGCATGATGAATCAAAGACTTTAACCAAGACGCCAAAGAAATGGCAGAGGCCTTCTGACCTTTCCTAGAACCAGAAAAGATAACAAATAGACTAGAAGTCTTTCGGAAATCTTTAGTAGCTTCAACATAATATTTCAAAGCTCTAACTACATCCAAAGAATGCAACGATCTTTCCTTAGAGTTCTTAGGATTTGGACACAATGAAGGAACCACAATTTCTCTACTAATGTTGTTAGAATTCACAACCTTAGGTAAAAATTTAAATGAAGTTCGCAAAACCGCCTTATCCTGATGAAAAATCATAAAAGGAGACTCACAAGAAAGAGCAGATAATTCAGAAACTCTTCTAGCAGAAGAGATGGCCAAAAGAAACAAAACTTTCCAAGAAAGTAATTTAATATCCAGCGAATGCATAGGTTCAAACGGAAGAGCTTGAAGAGCCCCCAGAACCAAATTCAAACTCCAAGGAGGAGAAATTGACTTAATGACAGGTTTTATACGAACCAAAGCCTGTACAAAACAATGAATATCAGGAAGATTAGCAATCTTTCTGTGAAAAATAACAGAAAGAGCAGAGATTTGTCCTTTCAAGGAACTTGCAGACAAACCTTTATCCAAACTATCCTGAACAAAACTGTAAAATTCTAGGAATTCTAAAAGAATGCCAAGAAAAATGATGAGAAGAACACCAAGAAATGTAAGTCTTCCAGACTCGATAATATATTTTCCTAGACACAGATTTACGAGCCTGTAACATAGTATTAATTACGGAGTCAGAGAAACCTCTATGACTGAGAATCAAGCGTTCAATCTCCATACCTTCAAATTTAAGGATTTGAGATCCTGATGGAAAAAAGGACCTTGCGATAGAAGGTCTGGTCTTAACGGAAGAGTCCACGGCTGGCAAGTAGCCATCCGAACAAGATCCGCATACCAAAACCTGTGAGGCCATCCTGGAGCCACCAGCAGAACAAACGAACGCTCCTTTAGAATCTTGGAAATCACTCTTGGAAGAAGAACTAGAGGCGGAAAGATATAGGCAGGATGATACTTCCAAGGAAGTGACAATGCATCCACTGCTTCCGCCTGAGGATCCCTGGATCTGGACAGATACCTGGGAAGCTTCTTGTTTAGATGAGAAGCCATCAGATCTATTTCTGGAAGTCCCCAGATTTGAACAATCTGAAGAAATACCTCTGGGTGAAGAGACCATTCGCCCGGATGTAATGTTTGGCGACTGAGATAATCCGCTTCCCAATTGTCTATACCTGGGATGTGAACCGCAGAAATTAGACAGGAGCTGGATTATGCCCATACAAGTATTCGAGATACTTCTTTCATAGCCAGAGGACTGTGAGTCCCTCCTTGATGATTGACATATGCCACGGTTGTGACATTGTCCGTCTGAAAACAAATGAAAGACTCTCTCTTTAGAAGAGGCCACGACTGAAGAGCTCTGGAAATCGCACGGAGTTCCAAAATGTTGATTGGTAATCTCGCCTCCTGAGATTCCCAAACCCCCTGCGCTGTCAGAGACCCCCATACCGCTCCCCAACCTGTCAGACTTGCATCTGTTGAGATCACAGTCCAGGTCGGAAGAACAAAAGAAGCCCCCTGAACTAAACGATGGTGGTCTGTCCACCACGTTAGAGAGTGTCGTACATTCGGTTTTAAAGATATTAATTGTGATATCTTTGTATAATCCCTGCACCACTGGTTCAGCATACAGAGCTGAAGAGGTCGCATGTGAAAATGAGCGAAGGGGATCGCGTCCGATGCAGCAGTCATAAGACCTAGAATTTCCATGCATAAGGCTACCGAAGGGAATGATTGAGACTGAAGGTTTCGACAAGCTGAAACCAATTTCAGACGTCTCTTCTCCGTTAACGACAGAGTCATGGACACTGAATCTATCTGGAAACCTAAAAAGGTTACCCTTGTCTGAGGAATCAACGAACTCTTTGGTAAATTGATCCTCCAACCATGTTCTTGAAGAAACGATACAAGTCGATTCGTATGAGATTCTGCTAAATGTGAAGACTGAGCAAGTACCAAGATATCGTCCAAATAAGGAAATACCACAATACCCTGTTCTCTGATTACAGATAGCAGGGCACCGAGAACCTTTGTAAAAATCCTTGGAGCTGTTGCTAGGCCAAACGTCAGAGCCACAAACTGGTAATGCTTGTCTAGAAAAGAGAATCTCAGAAACTGATAGTGATCTGGATGAATCGGAATATGCAGATATGCATCTTGTAAATCTATTGTGGACATATAATGCCCTTGCTGAACAAAAGGCAGAATAGACCTTATAGTTACCATTTTGAATGTTGGTATTCTTACATAACAATTCAATATTTTTAAATCCAGAACTGGTCTGAAGGAATTCTCCTTCTTTGGTACAATGAATAGATTTGAGTAAAACCCCAGACCCTGTTCCAGAACTGGTACAATTACTCCAGCCAACTCTAGATCTGAAAAACATTTCAGAAACGCTTGAGCCTTCACTGGATTTATTGGAAAACAAGAAGAAAAAATCTTCTTGCAGGAGGCCTTATCTTGAAGCCTATTCTGTACCCTTGTGAAACAATGTTCTGAATCCAAAGATTGTGAATCGAATTGATCCAAATTTCTTTGAAAAATCGTAATTTGCCCCCTACCAGCTGAGCTGGAATGAGGGCCGCACCTTCATGTGGACTTGGGAGCTGGCTTTGGCTTTCTAAAAGGCTTGGATTTATTCCAGACTGGAGATGGTTTACAAACTGATACCGTTCCTGTAGGGGAAGGATCAGGCTTTTGTTCCTTATTGTGACGAAAGGAACGAAAACGATTAGCAGCCCTATATTTGCCTTTAGATTTTTTATCCTGTGGTAAAAAAGTTCCTTTCCCCCCAGTAACAGTTGAAATAATAGAATCCAACTGTGAACCAAACAATTTATTACCTTGGAAAGAAAGGGAAAGCAAAGTTGACTTAGAAGACATATCAGCATTCCAAGTTTTAAGCCATAAAGCTCTTCTAACTAAAATAGCTAAAGACATATACCTGACATCAACCCTAATGATATCAAAGATGGCATCACAAATAAAGTTATTAGCATGTTGAAGAAGATTAACAATGCTATGAGTATTATGATCTGTTACTTGTTGTGCTAAAGCCTCCAACCAGAAAGTTGAAGCTGCAGCAACATCTGCCAAAGATATAGCAGGCCTAAGAAGATTACCTGAACATAAGTAAGCTTTTCTTAGAAAGGATTCAATTTTCCTATCTAAAGGATCCTTAAAGGAAGTACTATCTGCCGTAGGAATAGTAGTACGTTTAGCAAGAGTAGAGATAGCCCCATCAACTTTAGGGATTTTGTCCCAAAACTCTAATCTGTCAGATGGCACAGGATATAATTTCTTAAACCGTTTAGAAGGAGTAAATGAATTACCCAAATTATTCCATTCCCTGGAAATTACTTCAGAAATAGCATCAGGAATGGGAAAAACCTCTGGAATAACTACAGGAGGTTTAAAAACCGTATTTAAACGTTTAGATTTAGTATCAAGAGGACCAGATTCCTCTATTTCTAATGCAATTAAGACTTCTTTAAGTAAAGAACGAATAAATTCCATTTAAATAAATATGAAGATTTATCAGTATCAATCTCTTAAACAGAATCCTCTGAACCAGAAAAATCATTCTCAGAAACAGAATCAGAATGATGATGTTCATTTAAAAATTAATCTGGAAAATGAGAAGTTTTAAAAGACTTTTTACGTTTACTGGAAGGAGGAATAACAGACATAGCCTTCCTAATAGATTTAGAAACAAAATCTCTTATGTTAACAGGAACACCCTGAGTATTAGATGTTGATGGAACAGCAACAGGTAATGGAACATTACTAAAGGAAATATTATCTGCATTAGAAAGTTTGTCATGACATTCATCACAAACAACAGCCGGAGGAACAGTTACCACAAGTTTACAACAAATACACTTAACTTTGGTAGATCCAGCATCAGGCAGCGATTTTCCAGAAGTAGCTTCTGATTCAGGGTCAATCTGAGACATCTTGCAATATGTAATAGAAAAAACAACATATAAAGCAAAATTGATCAAATTCCTTAAATGACAGTTTCAGGAATGGGAAAAAATGCCAATGAACAAGCTTCTAGCAAGCAGAAGCAAATAAACAACGAGACTTAAATAATGTGGAGACAATAATGACGCTTATATTTTTTAGCGCCAAAAAAGACGCCCACATTATTTGGCGCCTAAATGCTCTTGGCGGCAAAAATGATGCCACATCCGGTGATGCCGACATTTTTGGCGCAAAAACGTCAAAAAAATGACGCAACTTCCGGCGACAAGTATGACGCTGGAAATGACGAAGAAAATATTTGCGCCAAAAAAGTCAGCACCAAGAATGACGCAATAAAATGAAGCATTTTCAGCCCCCGTGAGCCTAACAGCCCACAGGAAAAAAAGTCAAATTTTTAAGGTAAGAAAAAATTGATTATTCATATGCATTATCCCAAATAATGAAACTGACTGTCTGAAATAAGGAATATCGAACATCCTGAATCAAGGAAAATAAATTTTTAAACACATATATTTAGAACTTTTATATAAAAGTGCCCAACCATAGCTTAGAGTGTCACAAAAAATAAGACTTACTTACCCCAGGACACTCATCTACATGTAGTAGAAAGCCAAACCAGTACTGAAACGAGAATCAGTAGAGGTAATGGTATATATAAGAGTATATCGTCGATCTGAAAAGGGAGGTAAGAGATGAATCTCTACGACTGATAACAGAGAACCTATGAAATAGACCCCGTAGAAGGAGATCATTGAATTCAAATAGGCAATACTCTCTTCACATCCCTCTGACATTCACTGCACACTGAGAGGAAAACCGGGCTCCAGCCTGCTGCGAAGCGCATATCAACGAAGAATCTAGCACAAACTTACTTCACCACCTCCATGGGAGGCAAAGTTTGTAAAACTGATTTGTGGGTGTGGTGAGGGGTGTATTTATAGGCATTTTGAGGTTTGGGAAACTTTGCCCCTCCTGGTAGGAATGTATATCCCATACGTCCCATACGTCACTAGCTCATGGACTCTTGCTAATTACATGAAAGAAATTTGTTGTTTTAAAAGAACAATAATCCCTTAATTACCAATTCCCCAGTTTTGCATAACCAACACAGTTACAAGTATACACGTTTTACCTCTTTAATTACCTCAGCAGACTGCCCCCTTATTTCAGTTTTTTGACAGACTTGCATTTTCGCCAATCAGGGCTGACTCCATGGTAAATTCACATGCATGCGCTCAATGTTATCTCTATGAAACACATGAACTAATGGCCTCTAGTGGTGAAAAACTTTCAAAATGCATTTAGATTAGAGGCAGCCTTCAAGGTCTAAGAAATTAGCATATGAACCACCTAGGTTTAGATTTCAACTAAGACTACCAAGAGAACAAAGCAAAATTGGTGATAAAAGTAAATTGGAACGTTGTTTAAAATTACATGCCCTATTTGAATCATGAAAGATTTTTTTGGACTTCACTGTCCCTTTAACAGCAGACAAACACTATTGACACAAAGTGTGTAACCATAGCACTGATAAGAAACCAGCACTGCCCAGCATAGCAGAGGTTCATTTTTTTTTGTAACCATAAATTTCAGAAAACAAACAAATATTTTTGTATAGCACTCCTTTCGAAGGTTAGAGATGTACATAATTAATCTTGAGGTACGGTATTTCCAGAGCCCGACACCAGTCTTTGAAGGGATAATCTAGTCATAATTAAACTTTCATGATTCAGATAGGGCATGCAATTTTAAACAACTTTTCAATTTACTTCCATCTTCAAATTTGCTTTGTTCTCTTGGTATTTTTTGTTGTTGAAAGCTTAAACATGGTAGGCTCATATGCTAATTTCTAAGCCTTTGAAGGCCGCCTCTTATCTGAATGCCGTTGAGCGTTTTTCACAGCTAAAGGGCTTTAGTTCATGGGTGTCATATAGATAACATTGTGCTCACACCTGTGTAGTTACTTATGAGGGGACAAGGATTAGAAAAATGTTATTCTTTTAAAAGAACTGAAATAAAGGGGGCAATCTGAAAGGGCTTAGATACAAGCTAATCACATAGGTAAAAAGTATATTCATATAACCGTGTTGGTTTTTTTTTTTTAATTATTTTTATTAATTTAGGAAACAGAATCAATAATACAATTACATTGCATTAATCACGATCTGATAAAACATGCATGGTGTCTCCACATAATTGAGAAAGAAAAAGCAACATTATGTCATAACAGAGTTTCTATCAGAATCTTAATGATACATCACTAAATCCAGTAGTTTCAGAAAAAAAAGTCCATGTTGTTCATCTTCTGGCGGATGTCTGTTTCCTAAAGATTTTTTTCTTTATTTATCTTACTAAAACTTTAATATTATAACAAACAATACAAATATTAATTTTGTTTCTGTAGATCATTGACTCAGGTCATCATGGGAATATACTAAATTTTTTTTTTTTTAAATGGAGAAGAGGGGAATCCTTGTGGGATGTAGAAGGCCACTCCTCCCTCATGAGTATTTCAAGCATGGCCTCCAAGTGCATAAACGGTTTTAAGATTTGTTTTTGTGTCGATAAACTCAGTGTGTCAATATACAGTTTCCACTTACGTAAGAAGGGTCTTAATCTGCGCAATGTATCAAGCCTCACGTCATACTGTTCCACAAAGAGTTGTCTTAGCAATAGATGTTTAAATTGCGCCATTGTAGGGGCCTGTCTGTTAATCCATCTTTAAAGGATAAATTGTCTAGCTAAGAGAGTGCACATTGTTAATAGTCTGTGCAATTTTTTGTGTGATTTTAAACAGATTCACCAAGCGCCTGCTGAAAATGACCCTAGCTCAGATAAATTGACCCCTAGTGAGTCTTGAAAAAGGTCATATCGGACCGAAACGCGTTGGCTGGTAAGTGTTATTTCACATTATTCACCTATCTGTAGCAATCTACACTATTATATATTTTTTCGGCAGAGGGACCGTGAGCTAGCAAGCAGAGGCAACAAAGGCTTGAAAGGGCTGAGGGGCCGCACGCTTGGGGGCAAAGGGACCCAGGGCTGCCTGAAAAATCTTGCACACATAGGACCGTGAGGATATTTAAGACTTAACATTTTTTGCATACAAACTCTTTGATTTTTGATTTTTACATAGCACAACTCATCTTCAATTGGATTAGTTTGGCACTTTATAGGTTTATTATATATTATTTTATTTTTTTGGATCGAGCACTGAATTGACAATTAATCACCAGACTGTTTTTTCACTGCAATATTTTTTCACTAGATCATTTGACTTTGTTCTTTTTTCACGTTTTTTGAAAAATTCTTATATCACGTTTAAGAAAGGATTTCTAATCAGGCTATGTATTGTTTTTTAGGAGACACTTTAATATTGTAAGTTTTTAACTTTTTAAATTGGCACAGCAAATATTTGCATCACTGAAACACGACATTTACCATTTTTATTTATTCATCTATATTAATTTGTTGATTTGTGTTTCAAACTGCAACACAAGGATCTAGGATCCATTTTGTTGATTTTAATCAGGTAATCCGGATTGTTATTGAGAGTTAGGTGCCATTGAGAGTTTAACCACACTCTGCTCTCCATCCACTTAACCGGTAAGAAGTATCATTTGAGGTATACAGGTTATCCCACTTAATGCTTTGTTAAAGGGAGCTTTGTTAAAGGGAGTTTTTAACATACCATCAGAATTTTTTTCTGCAACAAGGCAGTTATTGGTGTTAAAAGCTCCAATATTGAGTGCATTGGCTCCAATGAATGGTTGGAATAATTACTAGACTGTTAACATGGATCCATGAGGGACTTTTAGATCGTTTTTAACTTTTAAAATATAAATCTGTTTTTAATATCCTGAATTTCCTGAGGACTTTTTTTTAATAAACTGTTTGTCAATTTTAGCTATCAAAACTGTTCAAGTACAATATTGGGCTCCATTAATACTGGTCTCATTGTATCACAAAACACACAAGAACACTGTTGGAAAGTTAACCGTCTATCATTGTTTTTATTGTGTTGTAATAAATACACTAAAATACACTTGTGAAGTTTTTGGTGTATTTAAGACCCTGCCTTCTAGGGTTGGCGCTCTGATAGAATTCTGAGTCAATTTTTTGTGTGAGTCATCCCATCTAAACATGAAAATTTCCGCCACTGTAAGCTTTATCTCCACCTTAAACGTAATTTTCAGCCAATATTGGAATTGTCCCCAGAATCTTCTGATCGCTGGGCAGGCATAAAAGTAGTGCTGAAATGATGGTGCTACTACTCCACATTTAACACATTGATCCAGGATCTGTCTATTCCATTTTGCTACCCTGTGTGGCGTTATATAGTCCATATGCAGCAGTCTAATCTGCGCCTCTCTAAAATATACTGCCATTGTTGCCTGTATTGTGTGTACTAAGCTGTCCTCTATGTCCTGTATTGTCAATTCTATCGGGCAACTGTTATTTTTTTTTGTCAATATGTCGGAAAGTACTGAGGTTTCCCTCTGTTTTAAGATACGCGAGTAGAATTGGGACAAAGAGAATATTCCCATCTGAAACATCGTCTGGGAGACAGCAAAAGGCGAAACCTCCCAGAAAGGTGTGTTGAGATATAATGCCTAAGTTGCAGGTAGGCATAAAAATGCCAACTGGGAATCTGATATCTAGTTCTCAACTCTTGGAAGGAGCGTACTGTATGGTGTAGTGGGTCTAGCATATCTCCGACCACTGTGAGGCCCAACCTCTTCCAAACATGAAACGGTTCATGATCATTTCCGGCTGGAAAGCAAGGGTTTACCACTATGGGGAGAAATTTCGGGGTGGGGTAATCTATCTTCAGATATTTATGGATCATACGCCAATCTCTTAGTGGGTCTCTGTACATCACATTATTGGTAATCGATGGGGGTAAAGTCTTACAATCGCCGTAAGGCAAATAAGCCACCACTATAGGTCTTATCACCTAGTTGCATGTCACAGAAGTGCAAAGTGAGCAACTGCCAGTCCGTTACCAGTCTGGCGAGAGCCGCCCAATTATACCATTTCAGGTTTGGGAGGCCCAACCCTCCTTTAATATAAGGGAGATGTAGTTTATGTGTTGCGATTCACAGCTTGCCCCCTTTCCAAATAAAGTGAGACACTGCCCGTGTAAGCAGAGTCAAGTCTGCTTTTATCATAAGAAACGGTAACATAAGTAGCGGGTAAAGTATTTTGGGTAATATTGACATCTTCACCAGGCTAACACGCCCTGACAATCCCAGGGGGAGGTTGGCCCAATTTGACAATTGGGAGGAAAGCTGCGTGCACTTGTACCAAATATTTAGTTTGTATATTTTTAAAGGATCTCTATGGAGATGAATACCTAGGTAAGTGAGACCATCCGTCACCTCAACAAATGGGTAAGTGTGTCTAGAATTTGGGTATTTATGTAACCAGAGTACCTCTGATTTAGAGGTGTTTATTTTATAACCGGAAAAACTACCGAATTCGGTTATTGCATGGAGTAAACGTGGGACATGTATCTGCAGAGAATCCACAAACAGCAACATATCATCCGCGTATAACGCTAAATGAAGGGGAACATCACCTATGGCAATACCCGGGAATATTTGCTTAAGCTTCAACGCCAGTGGTTCCAGTGCCAAGTTGAACAAAAGAGGTAATAATGGACACCCCTGTCTGGTGCCAATTTGAAGATCAAAATCATTTGAAAAGAGCCCATTGGACATGACCCGTGCTATGGGAGTCCGGTATATTTTGCCAACAACGTCCAGAAAAGGACCCTCAAAGCCAAATCTCTGCATAGTATTTAGCAGATGGGCCCACTCCACCCTATCGAAGGCCTTCTCCACATCTAATGATAGCAGGAAGGCCTCCGAAGTGTTCTTTTTAGCACCACTCATCCCCAGGGACCAAAAGTGCTCAATGACCTGAAGCACTCTGCGAAGGTTGACTACAGAAGTACGCTTCCAGACAAAGCCTGTTTGATCTGGATGTAGAAGATCCGGCAGTATAGTTTTTAGTCTATTCGCCATAATCTTCGTAAAAAGCTTGTAGTCTGTGTTTAATAGCGATATGGGTCTATAAGATTCTGGCAAGGAATGATCCCTACCTGGTTTGGGGATGAGGATGATATGAGCCGAGGTAAAGTTCGCTGAAGGGAGTGTATCTGTCAAGAGAAAGGCATTGTAAAGCTTAGTGAGTGTATTGCTAATCTGTGGCTGTAGTGGCCTGTAACATTCAACAGGGAACCCGTCAGGGCTTGGTGCTTTGCCAGTGGGCAGACTTTGTAAGGTATGTGTCAATTCTTCCTTGGTAATGGGAGAGTTTAGCCTATTTCGCTGTTCTAAAGAAATTTTGGGCAGGTTCACCGAATTCCAGAATTGGGTCTGTACCTCTTGAGCTGGTGGTGCTTGACTTGTATATAATTCTGAGTAATATTGCACAAAGCTGTTAGCAATATCCTTGGGTGTGGTACAAACTTTCCCTTTTCAGTGTAGTGCTGCAATTTTAGTCTTTACCGTCTGTGGTTTCGTCAGGATGGCTAACATTTTGCCTGCCCTGCCTCCAAATCTATAAAACTTGCCTGCCGATTTTAATAGACCAGCTGCGGCTTGTTGCTTTACAAATGCTTCAAGGTCTGCTTTTGAGGCTATATAATTATCGTAAGCTATCTTTGACTTAGTTTGAAGGTACGTCTGATATGCCTGTCCCAATTGCTTCTGCAAACTCCTGTGCCTGTATTGCGTTTTATACCTAAGCTTGGACACATATGAGATCACAGTACCCGCTAGTACTGTTTTTGCTGTCTCCCAGAAGAGGAGAGTGTTGTCCGCATGTGCTGCATTGTCAGTCATAAAAAACATAATTTATGTAAGAACTTACCTGATAAATTCATTTCTTTCATATTAGCAAGAGTCCATGAGCTAGTGACGTATGGGATATACATTCCTACCAGGAGGGGCAAAGTTTCCCAAACCTGAAAATGCCTATGAATACACCCCTCACCACACCCACAAATTAGTTTAACGAATAGCCAAGAAGTGGGGTGATGAGAAAAAAGTGTGAAAGCATAAAAAACAAGGAATTGGAATAATTGTGCTTTATACAAAAAAATCATAACCACCACAAAAAAGGGTGGGCCTCATGGACTCTTGCTAATATGAAAGAAATGAATTTATCAGGTAAGTTCTTACATAAATTATGTTTTCTTTCATGTAATTAGCAAGAGTCCATGAGCTAGTGACGTATGGGATAATGACTACCCAAGATGTGGATCTTCCACGCAAGAGTCACTAGAGAGGGAGGGATAAAATAAAGACAGCCAATTCCGCTGAAAAATAATCCACACCCAAAATAAAGTTTAAATCTTATAATGAAGAAAACTGAAATTATAAGCAGAAGAATCAAACTGAAACAGCTGCCTGAAGTATTTTTCTACCAAAAACTGCTTCAGAAGAAGAATACACATCAAAATGGTAGAATTTAGTAAAAGTATGCAAAGAAGACCAAGTTGCTGCTTTGCAAATCTGATCAATCGAAGCTTCATTCCTAAACGCCCAGGAAGTAGAAACTGACCTAGTAGAATGAGCTGTAATCCTTTGAGGCAGAGATTTACCCGACTCGACATAAGCATGATGAAATAAAGATTTCAACCAAGATGCCAAAGAAATGGCAGAGAGCTTTTCTGACCTTTCCTAGAACCGGAAAAGATAACAAATAGACTAGAAGTCTTTCGGAAATTCTTAGTAGCTTCAACATAATATTTCAAAGCTCTAACTACATCCAAAGAATGCAATGATCTCTCCTTAGAATTCTTAGGATTAGGACATAATGAAGGAACCACAATTTCTCTACTAATGTTGTTAGAATTCACAACCTTAGGAAAAAAATTTAAAAGAAGTTCGCAACACCGCCTTATCCTGATGGAAAATCAGAAAAGGAGATTCACAAGAAAGAGCAGATAATTCAGAAACTCTTCTAGCAGAAGAGATGGCCAAAAGAAAACAAAACTTTCCAAGAAAGTAATTTAATGTCCAGTGAATGCATAGGTTCAAACGGAAGAACTTGAAGAGCCCCCAGAACCAAATTCAAACTCCAAGGAGGAGAAATTGACTTAATGACAGGTTTTATACGAACCAAAGCTTGTACAAAACAATGAATATCAGGAAGAATAGCAATCCTTCTGTGAAAAAGAACAGAAAGAGCAGAGATTTGTCCTTTCAAGGAACTTGCAGACAAACCTTTATCCAAACCATCCTGAAGAAACTGAAAAATTCTCGGAATTCTAAAAGAATGCCAGGAAAAATAATGAGAAAGACACCAAGAAATGTAAGTCTTCCAGACTCGATAATATATCTTCCTAGCTACAGATCTACGAGCCTGTAACATAGTATTAATCACAGAGTCAGAGAAACCTCTTTGACTAAGAATCAAGCGTTCAATCTCCATACCTTTAAATTTAAGGATTTGAGATCCTGATGGTAAAAAAGAACCTTGTGACAGAAGGTCTGGTCTTAACGGAAGAGTCCACGGTTGGCAAGAAGCCATGCGGACAAGATCCGTATACCAAAACCTGTGAGACCATGCTGGAGCCACCAGCAGAAAAAACGAGCATTCCTTAAGAATCTTGGAGATTACTCTTGGAAGAAGAACTAGAGGCGGAAAGATATAGGCAGGATGATACTTCCAAGGAAGTGACAATGCATCCACTGCTTCCGCTTGAGGATCCCTGGATCTGGACAGATACCTGGGAAGTTTCTTGTTTAGATGAAAAGCCATCAGATCTATTTCTGGAAGTCCCCACATTTGAACAATCTGAAGAAACACCTCTGAGTGAAGAGACCACTCGTCCGTATGTAACGTTTGGCGACTGAGATAATCCGCTTTCCAATTGTCAATACCTGGGATATGAACCGCAGAGATTAGACAGGAGCTGGATTCCGCCCATACCAGTATTCGAGATACTTCTTTCATAGCCAGAGGACTGTGAGTCCCTCCTTGATGATTGATATATGCCACAGTTGTGACATTGTCTGTCTGAAAACAAATTAACGATTCTCTCTTTAGAAGAGGCCATGACTGAAGAGCTTCTGAAAATTGCAGTTCCAAAATATTGATTAGTAATCTCACCTCCTGAGATTTCCCAAACCCCTTGTGCTGTCAGAAACCCCCATACAGCTCCCCAACCTGTCAGACTTGCATCTGTTGAGATCACAGTCCAGGTTGGAAGAAAAAAAGAAGCCCCCTGAACTAAACGATGGTGGTCTGTTCCACATCAGAGGGTGTCGAACAATCAGTTTTAAAGATATTAAATGAGATATCTTTGTATAATCCCGGCACCACTGGTTCAGTATACAGAGCTGAAGAGGTCGCATGTGAAAATGAGCAAAGGGGAACACGTCCAATGCAGCAGTCATAAGAACCTAGAATTTCCATGCATAAGGCTACCGAAGGGAATGATTGAGACTGAAGGTTTCGATAAGCTGAAACCAATTTCAGACGTCTCCTGTACAACAGAGACAGAGTCATGGACACTGAATCTATCCGGAAATCTAAAAAAGGTTACTCTTGTCTGAGGAATCAACAAACTTTTTGGTTAATTGATCCTCCAACGATGTTCTTGAAGAAACAACACTCATAAAAAGCTGGAAAGGATCTTTCCATTGAAAATGAGCAAAGGGAATTGAATCCAATGCTGTTAAAACTTCTATGCATATATAGCAACTGAAGGAAATAATAGAGACTAAAGGTACCGACAGACGGAACCCAATACAAATTGTCCCTTGTCTGATAGAGACAAAGATAGTGACATAAACCATCTGGAAACCTAAAAAAAGGTGACCCTTGCGTGAGGAATCAAGAGCTTTTGAAAAAAAGATCCTCTAACTATGTCCTGAAGAGCAAGTGAAACATATGAGAATCCGCATCCTCAGGAAATAATCTGAATGAAAACAGAAAAATGAAGAATACGAATTTATTGTATCTAAAGAAAACAAATAATGCTATCAATGACCACAAAAAGGCAAAATAGTTTGAATAAAACTCCAAAACCCAGTTCCTAGAAAAGGAACTGGAATAAAAACCCCAGAAGATTCCAGGTCTCAGCAGCGCTTGAACCTCATGGGTACCCAGCCATGCCTCAACCGTATCCAAAATATATAGGACAGAAACACACTGAAAGAAAGTGTTAGCCTTACTGGAAAAAAATCAAAGAAATTTGGACAAAATAGAAACAAATAAATTTCAAAGAAGTTTTAACCTGCCCCTTACCAGCCAAGCTGGAATACGGCATGTGCATCGCAACATTAGGGAGCTAATTTCGAACCCCAATTAAAAACATGTTACTTGGGAAAGAACTCAGGATTCGTTCCTTAATAAGAACAACCAAACTAGTATAAGCTTAAAGTTTTAGTCTTAGAACTCAATCTTGAAGCCCATAGTAGCAGTTAAGAATTGAATCCAATTATAATTGATTATCTTAGAACAAAAGATGGATTTTCTTTTTTTTTTTTTTTTTTTTTTAAAAATCACAGAATTCTTCTAGCTAAAATAGCTAAAGACATAGATTAACCCTCATTTGTGAATATATTCAATAAAATGAAGACACAAATGAAATCATTAGCATGATAGTCCAGTTTAAAGGACCAGTCAAAACAGAGGACTTGCAAAATGCAAAACAACAAGACAAATGCAACGGCACCTAGTCTAGTAAATGTTGTCCCTTAACAATGCTAAAATAAATCATGATCTGATACTTGATCTTAAAGTAAACAGAAAAAATGAAGCAATTGCAATATCACAGGACCAAGAAAAGTACCTGAAACTAAATAATTTTCCAAAAAACAGAATTTATGCTTACCTGATAAATTACTTTCTCCAACGGTGTGTCCGGTCCACGGCGTCATCCTTACTTGTGGTATATTCTCCTCCCCAACAGGAAATGGCAAAGAGCCCAGCAAAGCTGGCCATATAGTCCCTCCTAGGCTCCGCCTACCCCAGTCATTCGACCGACGGACAGGAGGAAATATATATAGGAGAAACCATATGGTAACGTGGTGACTGTAGTTAGAGAAAATAATTCATCAGACCTGATTAAAAAACCAGGGCGGGCCGTGGACCGGACACACCGTTGGAGAAAGTAATTTATCAGGTAAGCATAAATTCTGTTTTCTCCAACATAGGTGTGTCCAGTCCACGGCGTCATCCTTACTTGTGGGAACCAATACCAAAGCTTTAGGACACGGATGAAGGGAGGGAGCAAATCAGGTCACCCAAACGGAAGGCACCACGGCTT
>NW_026512984.1:0-31367 GCF_027579735.1 Bombina bombina | reverse complement strand
CATCAGCTGAGTGAGAACAAGAGGAGAGAACACCATCAGCTGAGTGAGAACAAGAGGACAGAACACCATCAGCTGAGTGAGAACAAGAGGAGAGAACACCCTCAGCTGAGTAAGAACAAGAGGAGAGAACACCATCAGATGGTGTTCTGTCCTCTTGCTCTCACCCAGCAGATGGTGTTCTCACCCAGCAGATGGTGTTCTCTCCTCTTGTTCTCACCCAGCAGATGGTGTGAGAACAAGAGGAGAGAACACCATCAGCTGGGTGAGAACAAGAGGACAGAACACCATCAGCTGGGTGAGAACAAGAGGAGAGAACACCATCAGCTGAGTGAGAACAAGAGGAGAGAACACCATCAGCTGGGTGAGAACAAGAGGAGAGAACACCATCAGATGGGTGAGAGCAAGAGGACAGAACACCATCAGCTGGGTGAGAACAAGAGGAGAGAACACCCTCAGCTGGTTGAGAACAAGAGGAGAGAACACCCTCAGCTGAGTGAGAGCAAGAGGACAGAACACCATCAGCTGAGTGAGAACAAGAGGAGAGAACACCATCAGCTGGGTGAGAACAAGAGGACAGAACACCATCAGCTGGGTGAGAGCAAGAGGACAGAACACCATCAGCTGGGTGAGAGCAAGAGGAGAGAACACCCTCAGCTGAGTGAGAACAAGAGGACAGAACACCCTCAGCTGGGTGAGAACAAGAGGACAGAACACCATCAGCTGGGTGAGAACAAGAGGAGAGAACACCATCAGCTGAGTGAGAACAAGAGGACAGAACACCATCAGCTGGGTGAGAACAAGAGGACAGAACACCATCAGCTGAGTGAGAGCAAGAGGACAGAACACCATCAGCTGGGTGAGAACAAGAGGACAGAACACCATCAGCTGAGTGAGAGCACGAGGAGAGAACACCATCAGCTGAGTGAGAACACCATCTGCTGGGTGAGAACAAGAGGAGAGAACACCATCTGCTGGGTGATAACAAGAGGAGAGAACACCATCTGCTGGGTTATAACAAGAGGAGAGAACACCATCTGCTGGGTGAGAACAAGAGGAGAGAACACCATCTGCTGGGTGAGAACAAGAGGACAGAACACCATCTGCTGGGTGAGAACAAGAGGACAGAACACCATCAGCTGAGTGAGAACAAGAGGACAGAACACCATCAGCTGAGTGAGAACAAGAGGACAGAACACCATCAGCTGAGTGAGAACAAGAGGAGAGAACACCCTCAGCTGAGTGAGAACAAGAGGAGAGAACACCCTCAGCTGAGTGAGAACAAGAGGCGAGAACACCATCAGCTGAGTGAGAACAAGAGGACAGAACACCATCAGCTGGGTGAGAACAAGAGGAGAGAACACCATCAGCTGAGTGAGAGCAAGAGGAGAGAACACCAACAGCTGAGTGAGAGCAAGAGGAGAGAACACCAACAGCTGAGTAAGAACAAGAGGAGAGAACACCAACAGCTGAGTGAGAACAAGAGGACAGAACACCATCAGCTGGGTGAGAACAAGAGGACAGAACACCAACAGCTGAGTCAGAACAAGAGGACAGAACACCATCAGCTGAGTGAGAACAAGAGGACAGAACACCAACAGCTGAGTGAGAACAAGAGGAGAGAACACCATCAGCTGAGTGAGAACAAGAGGAGAGAACACCATCAGCTGAGTGAGAACAAGAGGAGAGAACACCATCAGCTGGGTGAGAACAAGAGGACAGAACACCAACAGCTGGGTGAGAACAAGAGGAGAGAACACCATCAGCTGAGTGAGAGCAAGAAGAGAGAACACCATCAGCTGGGTGAGAACAAGAGGAGAGAACACCATCAGCTGGGTGAGAACAAGAGGAGAGAACACCATCAGCTGGGTGAGAACAAGAGGACAGAACACCATCAGCTGGGTGAGAACAAGAGGAGAGAACACCATCAGCTGGGTGAGAACAAGAGGACAGAACACCATCAGCTGGGTGAGAACAAGAGGACAGAACACCATCAGCTGGGTGAGAACAAGAGGAGAGAACACCATCAGCTGAGTGAGAACAAGAGGAGAGAACACCATCAGCTGAGTGAGAACAAGAGGAGAGAACACCATCAGCTGAGTGAGAACAAGAGGAGAGAACACCATCAGCTGAGTGAGAACAAGAGGACAGAACACCATCAGCTGAGTGAGAACAAGAGGAGAGAACACCCTCAGCTGAGTGAGAACAAGAGGAGAGAACACCCTCAGCTGAGTGAGAACAAGAGGAGAGAACACCATCAGCTGAGTGAGAACAAGAGGACAGAACACCATCAGCTGAGTGAGAACAAGAGGACAGAACACCATCAGCTGAGTGAGAACAAGAGGACAGAACACCATCAGCTGAGTGAGAACACCATCTGCTGGGTGATAACAAGAGGAGAGAACACCATCTGCTGGGTGATAACAAGAGGAGAGAACACCATCTGCTGGGTGATAACAAGAGGAGAGAACACCATCTGCTGGGTGATAACAAGAGGAGAGAACACCATCTGCTGGGTGAGAACAAGAGGAGAGAACACCATCTGCTGGGTGAGAACAAGAGGAGAGAACACCATCTGCTGGGTGAGAACAAGAGGAGAGAACACCATCTGCTGGGTGAGAACAAGAGGACAGAACACCATCTGCTGGGTGAGAACAAGAGGACAGAACATCATCTGCTGGGTGAGAACAAGAGGACAGAACACCATCAGCTGAGTGAGAACAAGAGGAGAGAACACCCTCAGCTGAGTGAGAACAAGAGGAGAGAACACCCTCAGCTGAGTGAGAACAAGAGGAGAGAACACCCTCAGCTGAGTGAGAACAAGAGGAGAGAACACCCTCAGATGGGTGAGAGCAAGAGGACAGAACACCATCAGCTGAGTGAGAGCAAGAGGACAGAACACCAACAGCTGGGTGAGAGCAAGAGGACAGAACACCATCAGCTGAGTGAGAACAAGAGGAGAGAACACCATCAGCTGAGTGAGAACAAGAGGACAAAACACCATCAGCTGAGTGAGAACAAGAGGAGAGAACACCCTCAGCTGAGTAAGAACAAGAGGAGAGAACACCATCAGATGGTGTTCTGTCCTCTTGCTCTCACCCAGCAGATGGTGTTCTCACCCAGCAGATGGTGTTCTCTCCTCTTGTTCTCACCCAGCAGATGGTGTTCTCTCCTCTTGTTCTCACCCAGCTGATGGTGTTCTCTCCTCTTGTTCTCACCCAGCTGATGGTGTTCTCTCCTCTTGTTCTCACCCAGCTGATGGTGTTCTCTCCTCTTGTTCTCACTCAGCTGATGGTGTTCTCTCCTCTTGTTCTCACTCAGCTGATGGTGTTCTCTCCTCTTGCTCTCACTCAGCTGATGGTGTTCTCTCCTCTTGCTCTCACTCAGCTGATGGTGTTCTCTCCTCTTGCTCTCACTCAGCTGATGGTGTTCTGTCCTCTTGTTCTCACTCAGCTGATGGTGTTCTGTCCTCTTGCTCTCACTCAGCTGATGGTGTTCTGTCCTCTTGCTCTCACCCAGCTGAGTGAGAGCAAGAGGACAGAACACCATCAGCTGAGTGAGAACAAGAGGACAGAACACCATCAGCTGAGTGAGAACAAGAGGACAGAACACCATCAGCTGAGTGAGAACAAGAGGACAGAACACCATCAGCTGAGTGAGAACAAGAGGAGAGAACACCATCAGCTGAGTGAGAACAAGAGGAGAGAACACCATCAGCTGAGTGAGAACAAGAGGAGAGAACACCATCAGCTGGGTGAGAACAAGAGGAGAGAACACCATCAGCTGGGTGAGAACAAGAGGACAGAACACCATCAGCTGGGTGAGAGCAAGAGGAGAGAACACCATCAGCTGGGTGAGAACAAGAGGAGAGAACACCATCAGCTGGGTGAGAACAAGAGGAGAGAACACCATCAGCTGAGTGAGAGCAAGAGGACAGAACACCATCAGCTGAGTGAGAACAAGAGGAGAGAACACCATCAGCTGGGTGAGAACAAGAGGAGAGAACACCATCAGCTGAGTGAGAACAAGAGGAGAGAACACCATCAGCTGGGTGAGAACAAGAGGAGAGAACACCATCAGCTGGGTGAGAGCAAGAGGACAGAACACCATCAGCTGAGTGAGAACAAGAGGACAGAACACCATCAGCTGAGTGAGAGCAAGAGGAGAGAACACCATCAGCTGAGTGAGAACAAGAGGAGAGAACACCATCAGCTGAGTGAGAACAAGAGGACAGAACACCATCAGCTGAGTGAGAACAAGAGGAGAGAACACCATCAGCTGAGTGAGAACAAGAGGACAGAACACCATCAGCTGGGTGAGAACAAGAGGACAGAACACCATCAGCTGGGTGAGAACAAGAGGACAGAACACCATCAGCTGAGTGAGAGCAAGAGGACAGAACACCATCAGCTGAGTGAGAACAAGAGGACAGAACACCATCAGCTGAGTGAGAGCAAGAGGAGAGAACACCATCAGCTGAGTGAGAACAAGAGGAGAGAACACCATCAGCTGAGTGAGAACAAGAGGACAGAACACCATCAGCTGAGTGAGAACAAGAGGAGAGAACACCATCAGCTGAGTGAGAACAAGAGGACAGAACACCATCAGCTGGGTGAGAACAAGAGGACAGAACACCATCAGCTGAGTGAGAACAAGAGGTCAGAACACCATCAGCTGGGTGAGAACAAGAGGACAGAACACCATCAGCTGAGTGAGAACAAGAGGAGAGAACACCATCAGCTGGGTGACTAACACAAGCAGACAGAGCAGTAGGACAGACTAACACAAGCAGACAGAGCAGTAGGACAGACTAACACAAGCAGACTGAGGGCAGTAGGACAGACTAACACAAGCAGACTGAGGGCAGTAGGACAGACTAACACAAGCAGACTGAGAGCAGTAGGACAGACTAACACAAGCAGACTGAGAGCAGTAGGACAGACTAACACAAGCAGACTGAGAGCAGTAGGACAGACTAACACAAGCAGACTGAGAGCAGTAGGACAGACTAACACAAGCAGACTGAGGGCAGTAGGACAGACTAACACAAGCAGACTGAGAGCAGTAAGACAGACTGACTAACACAAGCAGACAGAGCAGTAGGACAGACTAACACAAGCAGACTGAGAACAGTAGGACAGACTAACATAAGCAGACAGAGCAGTAGGACAGACTAACACAAGCAGACAGAGCAGTAGGACAGAATAACACAAGCAGACAGAGCAGTAGGACAGACTAACACAAGCAGACTGAGAGCAGTAGGACAGACTAACACAAGCAGACAGAGCAGTAGGACAGACTAACACAAGCAGACAGAGCAGTAGGACAGACTAACACAAGCAGACAGAGCAGTAGGACAGACTAACACAAGCAGACAGAGCAGTAGGACAGACTAACACAAGCAGACAGAGCAGTAGGACAGACTAACACAAGCAGACAGAGCAGTAGGACAGACTAACACAAGCAGACTGAGCAGTAGGACAGACTAACACAAGCAGACAGAGCAGTAGGACAGACTAACACAAGCAGACTGAGGGCAGTAGGACAGACTAACACAAGCAGACAGAGCCGTAGGACAGACTAACACAAGCAGACAGAGCAGTAGGACAGACTAACACAAGCAGACTGAGGGCAGTAGGACAGACTAACACAAGCAGACTGAGGGCAGTAGGACAGACTAACACAAGCAGACTGAGAGCAGTAGGACAGACTAACACAAGCAGACTGAGAGCAGTAGGACAGTTTAACACAAGCAGACTGAGAGCAGTAGGACAGACTAACACAAGCAGACTGAGAGCAGTAGGACAGACTAACACAAGCAGACTGAGAGCAGTAGGACAGACTAACACAAGCAGACTGAGAGCAGTAGGACAGACTAACACAAGCAGACAGAGCAGTAGGACAGACTAACACAAGCAGACAGAGCAGTAGGACAGACTAACACAAGCAGACTGAGCAGTAGGACAGACTAACACAAGCAGACAGAGCAGTAGGACAGACTAACACAAGCAGACAGAGCAGTAGGACAGACTAACACAAGCAGACAGAGCAGTAGGACAGACTAACACAAGCAGACTGAGGGCAGTAGGACAGACTAACACAAGCAGACTGAGAGCAGTAGGACAGACTAACACAAGCAGACTGAGGGCAGTAGGACAGACTAACACAAGCAGACAGAGCAGTAGGACAGACTAACACAAGCAGACTGAGGGCAGTAGGACAGACTAACACAAGCTGACAAGTCAGTCAGTCACACTCACTTGTCAGTCAGTCACACACTCACCTGTCAGTCAGTCACACACTCACCTGTCAGTCAGTCACACACTCACCTGTCAGTCAGTCACACACTCACCTGTCAGTCAGTCACACACTCACCTGTCAGTCAGTCACACACTCACCTGTCAGTCAGTCACACACTCACCTGTCAGTCAGTCACACACTCACCTGTCAGTCAGTCACACACTCACCTGTCAGTCACACACTCACCTGTCAGTCACACACTCACCTGTCAGTCACACACTCACCTGTCAGTCACACACTCACCTGTCAGTCACACACTCACCTGTCAGTCACACACACCAGTCAGTCACACTCACCAGTCAGTCACACTCATTTGTCAGTCACACTCATTTGTCAGTCACACTCACCAGTCAGTCACACTCACCAGTCAGTCACACTCACCAGTCAGTCACACTCACCAGTCAGTCACACTCACCAGTCAGTCACACTCACCAGTCAGTCACACTCACCAGTCAGTCACACTCATTTGTCAGTCACACTCATTTGTCAGTCACACTCATTTGTCAGTCACACTCACCAGTCAGTCACACTCACCAGTCAGTCACACTCACCAGTCAGTCACACTCATTTGTCAGTCACACTCATTTGTCAGTCACACTCATTTGTCAGTCACACTCACCAGTCAGTCACACTCATCAGTCAGTCACACTCACCAGTCAGTCACACTCACCAGTCAGTCACACTCACCAGTCAGTCACACTCACCAGTCAGTCACACTCATCAGTCAGTCACACTCATCAGTCAGTCACACTCACCAGTCAGTCACACTCACCAGTCAGTCACACTCATTTGTCAGTCACACTCACCTGTCAGTCACTCTCACCTGTCAGTCACACTCATTTGTCAGTCACACTCACCTGTCAGTCACACTCATTTGTCAGTCACACTCATTTGTCAGTCACACTCACCAGTCAGTCACACTCACCAGTCAGTCACACTCATTTGTCAGTCACACTCATTTGTCAGTCACACTCACCAGTCAGTCACACTCACCAGTCAGTCACACTCACCAGTCAGTCACTCTCACCTGTCAGACGAGTCTCCCCTGTAATTTCGGGCACCTCTCATTCCTGCACGAGACTAAGTGACCTATGAACTGTCATGGGCGGGGCGAGTTAAAGCGTAAAGCGCTGAGATTTTAAAAACAAAACCGCAAGTAAGTCACATGACCAGGGTGAGCACATGACCCGTCCTGCAGCATGCTGGGAAATTTATATTATCTAACAGAGTTCCCGATCCACCAAATGACATTCTGACGTCAAAGGGAGTTGTCACGTGAGTGAAGTGATCACATGGTACAGAACGCGGGAGACTCAAAGCAATAGGAAACTAATGTGTTATATAAATATATGTTATATGTGTGTTATATGTATATATGTGTGTTATATGTATATATGTGTGTTATATGTATATATGTGTGTTATATGTGTGTTATATGTATATATGTGTGTTATATGTATATATGTGTGTTATATGTGTATATGTGTGTTATATGTGTGTTATATGTATATATGTGTGTTATATGTATATATGTGTGTTATATGTATATATGTGTGTTATATGTATATATGTGTGTTATATGTATATATGTGTGTTATATGTATATATGTGTGTTATATGTGTGTTATATGTATATATGTGTGTTATATGTATATATGTGTGTTATATGTGTGTTATATGTGTGTTATATGTATATATGTGTGTTATATGTATATATGTGTGTTATATGTATATATGTGTGTTATATGTATATATGTGTGTTATATGTATATATGTGTGTTATATGTGTGTTATATGTATATATGTGTGTTATATGTATATATGTGTGTTATATGTGTGTTATATGTATATATGTGTGTTATATGTGTGTTATATGTATATATGTGTGTTATATGTATATATGTGTGTTATATGTATATATGTGTGTTATATGTATATATGTGTGTTATATGTGTGTTATATGTATATATGTGTGTTATATGTATATATGTGTGTTATATGTATATATGTGTGTTATATGTGTGTTATATGTATATATGTGTGTTATATGGTTATATGTGTGTTATATGTGTGTTATATGTGTGTTATATGTATATATGTGTGTTATATGTATATATGTGTGTTATATGTATATATGTGTGTTATATGTGTGTTATATGTATATATGTGTGTTATATGTATATATGTGTGTTATATGTGTGTTATATGTATATATGTGTGTTATATGTATATATGTGTGTTATATGTGTGTTATATGTGTGTTATATGTATATATGTGTGTTATATGTATATATGTGTGTTATATGTATATATGTGTGTTATATGTATATATGTGTGTTATATGTATATATGTGTGTTATATGTGTGTTATATGTATATATGTGTGTTATATGTATATATGTGTGTTATATGTGTGTTATATGTATATATGTGTGTTATATGTGTGTTATATGTATATATGTGTGTTATATGTATATATGTGTGTTATATGTATATATGTGTGTTATATGTATATATGTGTGTTATATGTGTGTTATATGTATATATGTGTGTTATATGTATATATGTGTGTTATATGTATATATGTGTGTTATATGTGTGTTATATGTATATATGTGTGTTATATGGTTATATGTGTGTTATATGTGTGTTATATGTGTGTTATATGTATATATGTGTGTTATATGTATATATGTGTGTTATATGTATATATGTGTGTTATATGTGTGTTATATGTATATATGTGTGTTATATGTATATATGTGTGTTATATGTATATATGTGTGTTATATGTGTGTTATATGTATATATGTGTGTTATATGTATATATGTGTGTTATATGTATATATGTGTGTTATATGTGTGTTATATGTATATATGTGTGTTATATGTGTGTTATAAATATATGTATATATGTGTGTTATATGTATATATGTGTGTTATATGTATATATGTGTGTTATATGTGTGTTATAAATATATGTATATATGTGTGTTATATGTATATATGTGTGTTATATGTATATATGTGTGTTATATGTGTGTTATATGTATATATGTGTGTTATATGTGTGTTATATGTATATATGTGTGTTATATGTATATATGTGTGTTATATGTATATATGTGTGTTATATGTGTGTTATATGTATATATGTGTGTTATATGTGTGTTATAAATATATGTATATATGTGTGTTATATGTATATATGTGTGTTATATGTATATATGTGTGTTATATGTGTGTTATATGTATATATGTGTGTTATATGTATATATGTGTGTTATATGTATATATGTGTGTTATATGTGTGTTATATGTATATATGTGTGTTATATGTGTGTTATAAATATATGTATATATGTGTGTTATATGTATATATGTGTGTTATATGTATATATGTGTGTTATATGTGTGTTATAAATATATGTATATATGTGTGTTATATGTATATATGTGTGTTATATGTATATATGTGTGTTATATGTATATATGTGTGTTATATGTATATATGTGTGTTATATGTGTGTTATATGTATATATGTGTGTTATATGTATATATGTGTGTTATATGTATATATGTGTGTTATATGTGTGTTATATGTATATATGTGTGTTATATGTATATATGTGTGTTATATGTGTGTTATATGTATATATGTGTGTTATATGTGTGTTATAAATATATGTATATATGTGTGTTATATGTATATATGTGTGTTATATGTATATATGTGTGTTATATGTGTGTTATATGTATATATGTGTGTTATATGTATATATGTGTGTTATATGTATATATGTGTGTTATATGTGTGTTATATGTATATATGTGTGTTATATGTATATATGTGTGTTATGTGTGTTATATGTATATATGTGTGTTATATGTGTGTTATATGTGTGTTATATGTGTGTTATATGTATATATGTGTGTTATATGTATATATGTGTGTTATATGTGTGTTATATGTGTGTTATATGTATATATGTGTGTTATATGTGTGTTATATGTATATATGTGTGTTATATGTGTGTTATATGTGTGTTATATGTGTGTTATATGTATATATGTGTGTTATATGTGTGTTATATGTGTGTTATATGTATATATGTGTGTTATATGTGTGTTATATGTATATATGTGTGTTATATGTGTGTTATATGTATATATGTGTGTTATATGTGTGTTATATGTATATATGTGTGTTATATGTATATATGTGTGTTATATGTGTGTTATATGTATATATGTGTGTTATATGTGTGTTATATGTATATATGTGTGTTATATGTGTGTTATATGTATATATGTGTGTTATATGTGTGTTATATGTATATATGTGTGTTATATGTGTGTTATAAATATATGTATATATGTGTGTTATATGTGTGTTATAAATATATGTATATATGTGTGTTATATGTATATATGTGTGTTATGTTTGTTATAAGTATATATGTGTGTTATATGTATATATGTGTGTTATATGTGTGTTATAAGTATATATGTGTGTTATATGTATATATGTGTGTTATATGTATATATGTGTGTTATATGTGTGTTATATGTATATATGTGTGTTATATGTGTGTTATATGTATATATGTGTGTTATATGTATATATGTGTGTTATATGTATATATGTGTGTTATATGTATATATGTGTGTTATATGTGTGTTATATGTATATATGTGTGTTATATGTATATATGTGTGTTATATGTGTGTTATATGTATATATGTGTGTTATATGTGTGTTATATGTATATATGTGTGTTATATGTTTCTTATATGTATATATGTGTGTTATATGTATATATGTGTGTTATATGTGTGTTATATGTATATATGTGTGTTATATGTGTGTTATATGTATATATGTGTGTTATATGTATATATGTGTGTTATATGTATATATGTGTGTTATATGTGTGTTATATGTATATATGTGTGTTATATGTATATATGTGTGTTATATGTGTGTTATATGTATATATGTGTGTTATATGTGTGTTATATGTATATATGTGTGTTATATGTATATATGTGTGTTATATGTATATATGTGTGTTATATGTGTGTTATATGTATATATGTGTGTTATGTTTGTTATAAGTATATATGTGTGTTATATGTGTGTTATATGTATATATGTGTGTTATATGTATATATGTGTGTTATATGTGTGTTATATGTATATATGTGTGTTATATGTGTGTTATATGTATATATGTGTGTTATATGTATATATGTGTGTTATATGTGTGTTATATGTATATATGTGTGTTATATGTGTGTTATATGTATATATGTGTGTTATATGTATATATGTGTGTTATATGTGTGTTATATGTATATATGTGTGTTATATGTGTGTTATATGTATATATGTGTGTTATATGTATATATGTGTGTTATATGTGTGTTATATGTATATATGTGTGTTATATGTATATATGTGTGTTATATGTGTGTTATATGTATATATGTGTGTTATATGTGTGTTATAAATATATGTATATATGTGTGTTATATGTATATATGTGTGTTATATGTATATATGTGTGTTATATGTATATATGTGTTATATGTATATATGTGTGTTATATGTATATATGTGTGTTATATGTATATATGTGTGTTATATGTGTGTTATATGTATATATGTGTGTTATATGTATATATGTGTGTTATATGTGTGTTATATGTATATATGTGTGTTATATGTATATATGTGTGTTATATGTATATATGTTTGTTATATGTGTGTTATATGTATATATGTGTGTTATATGTATATATGTGTGTTATATGTATATATGTGTGTTATATGTTTGTTATATGTATATATGTGTGTTATATGTATATATGTGTGTTATATGTGTGTTATATGTATATATGTGTGTTATATGTGTGTTATATGTATATATGTGTGTTATATGTATATATGTGTGTTATATGTATATATGTGTGTTATATGTATATGTGTGTTATATGTATATATGTGTGTTATATGTGTGTTATATGTATATATGTGTGTTATATGTATATATGTGTGTTATATGTATATATGTGTGTTATATGTGTGTTATATGTATATATGTGTGTTATATGTGTGTTATATGTATATATGTGTGTTATATGTATATATGTGTGTTATATGTGTGTTATATGTATATATGTGTGTTATATGTGTGTTATATGTATATATGTGTGTTATATGTATATATGTGTGTTATATGTTTGTTATATGTATATATGTGTGTTATATGTATATATGTGTGTTATATGTATATATGTGTGTTATATGTGTGTTATATGTATATATGTGTGTTATATGTGTGTTATATGTATATGTATATATGTGTGTTATATGTATATATGTGTGTTATATGTATATATGTGTGTTATATGTGTGTTATATGTATATATGTGTGTTATATGTATATATGTGTGTTATATGTGTGTTATATGTATATATGTGTGTTATATGTATATGTGTGTTATATGTGTGTTATATGTATATATGTGTGTTATATGTGTGTTATATGTATATATGTGTGTTATATGTTTCTTATATGTATATATGTGTGTTATATGTATATATGTGTGTTATATGTATATATGTGTGTTATATGTGTGTTATATGTATATATGTGTGTTATATGTGTGTTATATGTATATATGTGTGTTATATGTATATATGTGTGTTATATGTATATATGTGTGTTATATGTATATATGTGTGTTATATGTGTGTTATATGTATATATGTGTGTTATATGTATATATGTGTGTTATATGTGTGTTATATGTATATATGTGTGTTATATGTGTGTTATATGTATATATGTGTGTTATATGTATATATGTGTGTTATATGTGTGTTATATGTATATATGTGTGTTATATGTTTGTTATAAGTATATATGTGTGTTATATGTATATATGTGTGTTATATGTGTGTTATATGTATATATGTTTGTTATATGTATATATGTGTGTTATATGTGTGTTATATGTATATATGTGTGTTATATGTATATATGTGTGTTATATGTGTGTTATATGTATATATGTGTGTTATATGTGTGTTATATGTATATATGTGTGTTATATGTATATATGTGTGTTATATGTGTGTTATAAATATATGTATATATGTGTGTTATAAATATATGTATATATGTGTGTTATATTCTGAAAAGAAGAGGGTTTTTTCAATACTAAGATTGAAAGTGTACACTTACTAGCACTCACATCTAAGAGAAAGTGTACACTTACTAGCACTCACATCTAAGAGAAAGTGTACACTTACTAGCACTCACATCTAAGAGAAAGTGTACACTTACTAGCACTCACATCTAAGAGAAAGTGTACACTTACTAGCACTCACATCTAAGAGAAAGTGTACACTTACTAGCACTCACATCTAAGAGAAAGTGTACACTTACTAGCACTCACATCTAAGAGAAAGTGTACACTTACTAGCACTCACATCTAAGAGAAAGTGTACACTTACTAGCACTCACATCTAAGAGAAAGTGTACACTTACTAGCACTCACATATAAGAGAAAGTGTACACTTACTAGCACTCACATCTAAGAGAAAGTGTACACTTACTAGCACTCACATCTAAGAGAAAGTGTACACTTACTAGCACTCACATCTAAGAGAAAGTGGCTATAAATAAGAACATATAGTTCCAAAGGGGGGGACGGTCTATGCCGTAATTAAAATATAACCTTTATTGGAATTGCTTAAAATACTGTTCCACAAAACAAACACATAGCTATAAAATAAAAACACAAATGTTGAAAAGGATATTATATACTAAATATTTGTGTTATGCGTCCGCAAATATACTGGGAGATCTCTCTTGTGTCACGAGAATATCTCTTTATTTAAACTACCTAAGTATATAATTTATCGCTTGTAATTACAAGTCTATGTACTTCTTAGGTAATCTATATTTCACTATTACTCCTAGTCACGGAGGTATAGTCTTATCAAGTAATTCTAATACTCAATACAGTGCTTATGAGTACAAATATATATCCTTCTGGGGCATGTACATTCGATTTTTAAGGTTTTAATGCTTCAAGTCACAATGACAATGGTACTTAATACTTAGTACTTATAGGCTATTAATTCCTGGATATGCAGGTATTTTCAGCAGTCAGTATTGACCTTTAGTTGTGTACTAAACAGAGTTATACATAACCTTGTAATATGCTCCAATTGGATTAGATGAAAGGATATCTATTACTATATACGTGTTACAACTTAAAATCTGTGTGCATTTTTATTGGTAGATACAGATGTTGTCAATTAAATGCTGCAGCTATACGAAATCTCTCACTATAAGTTTTTTATATTATTATAGGTTCTTATGTGGTGCTTTTCTAAAAGCTGTTTGGCATGAAGATTCAGGGGCTTCACATCAATAATAAAGAATGATTTTGATACTCATAGTAATCATGCTATTATAATGGAATGTATTGCCGTTAGCATACTATTATGTATAGCGCTGATCCTTTAAATGGTTATATTCTATCAGCATCCCATGCTATGATTGTGTAATATACTGCAATCCGCTTAACCTTTAATATGGTTAGTTCAATGACTTATTCGATATAATAATCTGCTTGGTAGTCAGATATTTTACCATTTATTCATGCTCTGAATACTAGCGAGCTTCTTTGAGAAAGCCACGTTGGTGGCGAAACATGTTAGGGCAGTGATTGTTGTTAGTCTTTAAGCCAAACTTTTTTAATTAGCAATTGTTGTAAAAGGATATAGCACCTAGTCATAGTGTTTGAACCTTAATGTTACAACGCAAAATGGCGATTAGCTATAACTTATGAATGAATGGTGGAAATAATGTGCATTTAAACTTATTAGCATAGCAGAACGTTGCAGCGGCAACTTAATCCTAGTAATACAATAGAGAACGGCCTACAGCCATTTGTATGAATGAAAAGTGGTGTGTCATTAGCTATAAAAAACGTTAAGGTAACTATAGCTCGTCGCATAACATTAGCATGCAATGTTGATAGAATTTCAATCAATCTATAGTACTCATGTGAAGCTCGCTAGTATTCAGAGCATGAATAAATGGTAAAATATCTGACTACCAAGCAGATTATTATATCGAATAAGTCATTGAACTAACCATATTAAAGGTTAAGCGGATTGCAGTATATTACACAATCATAGCATGGGATGCTGATAGAATATAACCATTTAAAGGATCAGCGCTATACATAATAGTATGCTAACGGCAATACATTCCATTATAATAACATGATTACTATGAGTATCAAAATCATTCTTTATTATTGATGTGAAGCCCCTGAATCTTCATGCCAAACAGCTTTTAGAAAAGCACCACATAAGAACCTATAATAATATAAAAAACTTATAGTGAGAGATTTCGTATAGCTGCAGCATTTAATTGACAACATCTGTATCTACCAATAAAAATGCACACAGATTTTAAGTTGTAACACGTATATAGTAATAGATATCCTTTCATCTAATCCAATTGGAGCATATTACAAGGTTATGTATAACTCTGTTTAGTACACAACCAAAGGTCAATACTGACTGCTGAAAATACCTGCATATCCAGGAATTAATAGCCTATAAGTACTAAGTATTAAGTACCATTGTCATTGTGACTTGAAGCATTAAAACCTTAAAAATCGAATGTACATGCCCCAGAAGGATATATATTTGTACTCATAAGCACTGTATTGAGTATTAGAATTACTTGATAAGACTATACCTCCGTGACTAGGAGTAATAGTGAAATATAGATTACCTAAGAAGTACATAGACTTGTAATTACAAGCGATATATTATATACTTAGGTAGTTTAAATAAAGAGATATTCTCGTGACACAAGAGAGATCTCCCAGTATATTTGCGGACGCATAACACAAATATTTAGTATATAATATCCTTTTCAACATTTGTGTTTTTATTTTATAGCTATGTGTTTGTTTTGTGGAACAGTATTTTAAGCAATTCCAATAAAGGTTATATTTTAATTACGGCATAGACCGTCCCCCCCTTTGGAACTATATGTTCTTATTTATAGCCACTTTCTCTTAGATGTGAGTGCTAGTAAGTGTACACTTTCTCTTAGATGTGAGTGCTAGTAAGTGTACACTTTCTCTTAGATGTGAGTGCTAGTAAGTGTACACTTTCTCTTAGATGTGAGTGCTAGTAAGTGTACACTTTCTCTTAGATGTGAGTGCTAGTAAGTGTACACTTTCTCTTAGATGTCAGTGCTAGTAAGTGTACACTTTCTCTTAGATGTGAGTGCTAGTAAGTGTACACTTTCTCTTAGATGTGAGTGCTAGTAAGTGTACACTTTCTCTTAGATGTGAGTGCTAGTAAGTGTACACTTTCTCTTACATGTGAGTGCTAGTAAGTGTACACTTTCTCTTAGATGTGAGTGCTAGTAAGTGTACACTTTCTCTTAGATGTGAGTGCTAGTAAGTGTACACTTTCTCTTAGATGTGAGTGCTAGTAAGTGTACACTTTCTCTTAGATGTGAGTGCTAGTAAGTGTACACTTTCTCTTAGATGTGAGTGCTAGTAAGTGTACACTTTCTCTTAGATGTGAGTGCTAGTAAGTGTACACTTTCTCTTAGATGTGAGTGCTAGTAAGTGTACACTTTCTCTTAGATGTGAGTGCTAGTAAGTGTACACTTTCTCTTAGATGTGAGTGCTAGTAAGTGTACACTTTCTCTTAGATGTGAGTGCTAGTAAGTGTACACTTTCTCTTAGATGTGAGTGCTAGTAAGTGTACACTTTCAATCTTAGTATTGAAAAAACCCTCTTCTTTTCAGAATAAAACAGCACACAGCACCTAACCCTTAGTATTATAGTAAGGCAAATTACCTGTTGCAAATACTCTAGAGTATCTTAAGAATACTGGATAGTAGTGCCGTTTAGTCTCCCTCTTTTTCTGTTTGAAATATGTGTGTTATATGTGTGATATATGTATATATGTGTGTTATATGTGTGATATATGTATATATGTGTGTTATATGTGTGATATATGTGTGTTATATGTGTGTTATATGTATATATGTGTGTTATATGTATATATGTGTGTTATATGTATATATGTGTGTTATATGTATATATGTGTGTTATATGTATATGTGTGTTATATGTATATATGTGTGTTATATGTATATATGTGTGTTATATGTATATGTGTATTATATGTATATATGTGTGTTATATGTGTGATATATGTGTATTATATGTATATATGTGTGTTATATGTGTGATATATGTGTATTATATATATATATATATATATATATATATGTGTGTTATATGTGTGTTATATGTGTGTTATATGTGTGTTATATGTGTGTTATATATATATATATATATATATGTGTGTTATATGTGTGTTATATGTGTTATATATGTGTGTTATATGTGTGTTATATGTGTGTTATATGTATATATGTGTGTTATATGTATATATGTGTGTTATATGTATATATGTGTGATATATGTGTGTTATAAATATATGTGTGTTATATGTATATATGTTTCTGTACTGTTGCCCTAACACTGCGCTTACAAAGACACAACTGCTGGGACTCTACTCCTATCTAAATCTATAAGCGTCCTCAGCACCCCTGACTTTACTTAGTTATCTATACTAATATGGTAAATAATGATGTCAGGTTGAGCAATGATAATAAAAATAACGTTATAGATACATAAATTCACAATTAAAATTGATACAAAACTGCACTTAACAAAGTAATCTCACCTCGATGTCCCTAGGAGTAAAATACTATGTCTTTGATTCCTTGTATGTGAATCCTCCTATCTCCGGGGTTGAGAGCGGTGCTGCTTCACTGATCACAGGACGCTGAAGAGCGCCCAAACGTATGAATACTGAAAGCACAAGAAAAGAACAGAGCGCAACCGCGACTCAAGGTAAAAGTTTTTAATCACTTCTTATGCGCTAAAAACAAATTGCACTTACAAGATAATAAAATATTCAAGCCTTTGTTTTGTATTCAATGGACCGCAATCCAAAAGACAGCACTCCAGGCTGAATTTTGAAGTAGCGTCTCTGTGAAGTCCAAAGGCACAGGTACTGGTGACCCCAAATTGCAACTGTACTTGTAACCACAATAGATGAAATGTCTGCAGTGATATCCCTCTTTAGTCGGTCTACGCGTTTCGTCCTTTTCCACAGGACTTTTTCAAGACTCCAGGAACAAAAAGGGGAGCCATACTTTGGGGTGTAAAGTCCCTGTTTTCCCCATAGACTTTACACAGCCAGCCAGCTCTGCTCACCTACATGGATACATTGTATCAAACCCTCAGCCTACAGCTTTTATACATTTGTAACTGTTTACTGTACACAGACACTTAAAGCAGCCCTCTCGGTAACAACTGTACACAGACACTAAAGCAGCCCTCTCAGTAACAACTGTACACAGACACTAAAGCAGCCCTCTCAGTAACAACTGTACACAGACACTAAAGCAGCCCTCTCAGTAACAACTGTACACAGTCACTAAAGCAGCCCTCTCAGTAACAACTGTACACAGACACTAAAGCAGCACTCTCAGTAACAACTGTACACAGTCACTAAAGCAGCCCTCTCAGTAACAACTGTACACAGACACTAAAGCAGCCCTCTCAGTAACAACTGTACACAGACACTTAGCCCTCTCAGTAACAACTGTACACAGACACTAAAGCAGCCCTCTCAGTAACAACTGTACACAGACACTAAAGCAGCCCTCTCAGTAACAACTGTACACAGACACTAAAGCAGCCCTCTCAGTAACAACTGTACACAGACACTAAAGCAGCCCTCTCAGTAACAACTGTACACAGACACTTATAGCAGCCCTCTCAGTAACAACTGTACACAGACACTTATAGCAGCCCTCTCAGTAACAACTGTACACAGACACTTATAGCAGCCCTCTCAGTAACAACTGTACACAGACACTTAAAGCAGCCCTCTCAGTAACAACTGTACACAGACACTTAAAGCAGCCCTCTCAGTAACAGCTGTACACAGACACTTATAGCAGCCCTCTCAGTAACAACTGTACACAGACACTTATAGCAGCCCTCTCAGTAACAACTGTACACAGACACTAAAGCAGCCCTCTCAGTAACAACTGTACACAGACACTTACAGCAGCCCTCTCAGTAACAGCTGTACACAGACACTAAAGCAGCCCTCTCAGTAACAACTGTACACAGACACTTATAGCAGCCCTCTCAGTAACAACTGTACACAGACACTAAAGCAGCCCTCTCAGTAACAACTGTACACAGACACTAAAGCAGCCCTCTCAGTAACAACTGTACACAGACACTAAAGCAGCCCTCTCAGTAACAACTGTACACAGACACTTAAAGCAGCCCTCTCAGTAACAACTGTACACAGACACTTATAGCAGCCCTCTCAGTAACAACTGTACACAGACACTAAAGCAGCCCTCTCTGTAACAACTGTACACAGACACTAAAGCAGCCCTCTCAGTAACAACTGTACACAGACACTAAAGCAGCCCTCTCAGTAACAACTGTACACAGACACTAAAGCAGCCCTCTCAGTAACAACTGTAAACAGACACTAAAGCAGCCCTCTCAGTAACAACTGTACACAGACACTAAAGCAGCCCTCTCAGTAACAACTGTACACAGACACTAAAGCAGCCCTCTCAGTAACAACTGTACACAGACACTAAAGCAGCCCTCTCAGTAACAACTGTACACAGACACTAAAGCAGCCCTCTCGGTAACAACTGTACACAGATGTTACAGAAGCATTAGTTATTTTGTTGTGAAAAGCTTATTTCCCAGCAGCAATGCCTGAACCAGCAAGCCAGCGCCTAAGAAGGGCTCCAAGAAAACCGTAACAAGTTTCATTTCATAAAGAGTTAACTCTTTTTTTTCAGCTTTTAGAAACTATTGTCTAATCACCTCTGGAGCCAGACTGCTAATTGATAAGATGAACTTGTAAACTTGTTATCTTAAGTACTGTAATCCTATTGTGGCCTGTCAAAGGACAGTGCTCTCTATCTAAATGTGTGATGGGGGATTTTGTGCTTCCCCCCCTCTCCCCCTGGGAGTGCCCTGTGTGCATGTAACCTTAATAAAAAGCAGGCTGGGCATCCCAGTCCTGAGTTCTTGTTTTGACCCTCAATCGCAGCGTTGACTCGTTTTTGTGGGCAGAAGGGTATCCTAGCTGTACTGCAGCTAAGGGAGATTATTCTATATTTGCGAGACTCATATAGAATACTATGGAAAGCAGCTTCTCCCCTCTTTAGCAATAGGGATCCAGGCTACTAAGCGGTCCATCTCTCAGCGAGACTAAGGGTAACCGTAACATTTGGCGGCAGCGGTGGGATTGGCGTCCTAGCGCAAGGAGCAGCACCACAACAGCACTGGTATCGTAGGAAAGTTATTGAGGGCAACGCTAGCCACTGCACAGCGTCCCTACCTACAGCAGCATGGAGCTGACAAGATACTGGTCAGAACCCTGTGAAGAGCACCTCAACCTGATCCGTCGCTATGAGGGCGCGGATTTCGTTCCAGAGGTAAAGAGGCGGCTAGTCCGATATGGTCCAGACCCTGCGCAGGAGGTAGTCAGTCGCCTCATCCGGGAATTGGCTACTGAGAACGAAGCAGCACGAGCCTTTGAGCGCCAACTGTGGAGTTTGAGGGTATGGACACCTGGTCTCTCTCCCCAGCCGCAGCATGTTCCACAGGGAGAGGAGAGCAGCGACCTCCCTCCCCAGCGGCAGTATACCGTGCAGAGGGAAGAGACAACCAGTCCCCTTCCCCAGCCAGAGATACCAGAGGCAGCAGGCCTCATAGACTGGTCCTGGGAGGACCCCCAGCAGGCAGGTGGAGATGGGACCGCAGTCTCTCTACCGGCCCTACAGGGATGCTGGGCAGGCGGCCCAGATCCCCAGCGACAGACCCAGCTACAGGGAGGGGAGAGCATCGACCTCTCTCCCCAGCCGGAGTGTGCCTTCCAGGGAGAGGAGACAACCGGTCTCTCTCCCCAGCCGCAGCATGTTCCACAGGAAGCGGAGAGCATCGACCTCCCTTCCCAACGGCCACCGGAGTATCAGGAGGAGGAGGTAAGCCAATCTCCCCCTCCCCAGCTAACTCCTAACTTGGGCCCAGGGTTAACAGTGGAGATGTTAACCCCCACTGACCCCCACGTTCCCTTTGCCACCGGGCAGGACTATGCCCCAATTGACACTAAAGCAGCCCTCTCGGTAACAACTGTACACAGACACTTATAGCAGCCCTCTCAGTAACAACTGTACACAGACACTAAAGCAGCCCTCTCAGTAACAACTGTACACAGACACTAAAGCAGCCCTCTCAGTAACAACGGTACACAGACACTTAAAGCAGCCCTCTCAGTAACAGCTGTACACAGACACTTATAGCAGCCCTCTCAGTAACAACTGTACACAGACACTTATAGCAGCCCTCTCAGTAACAACTGTACACAGACACTAAAGCAGCCCTCTCAGTAACAACTGTACACAGACACTTACAGCAGCCCTCTCAGTAACAGCTGTACACAGACACTAAAGCAGCCCTCTCAGTAACAACTGTACACAGACACTTATAGCAGCCCTCTCAGTAACAACTGTACACAGACACTAAAGCAGCCCTCTCAGTAACAACTGTACACAGACACTAAAGCAGCCCTCTCAGTAACAACTGTACACAGACACTAAAGTAGCCCTCTCAGTAACAACTGTACACAGACACTAAAGCAGCCCTCTCAGTAACAACTGTACACAGACACTTATAGCAGCCCTCTCAGTAACAACTGTACACAGACACTAAAGCAGCACTCTCAGTAACAACTGTACACAGACACTAAAGCAGCCCTCTTAGTAACAACTGTACACAGACACTAAAGCAGCCCTCTCAGTAACAACTGTACACAGACACTAAAGCAGCCCTCTCAGTAACAACTGTACACAGACACTAAAGCAGCCCTCTCAGTAACAACTGTACACAGACACTAAAGCAGCCCTCTCAGTAACAACTGTACACAGACACTAAAGCAGCCCTCTCAGTAACAACTGTACACAGACACTAAAGCAGCCCTCTCAGTAACAACTGTACACAGACACTTATAGCAGCCCTCTCAGTAACAACTGTACACAGACACTTATAGCAGCCCTCTCAGTAACAACTGTACACAGACACTAAAGCAGCCCTCTCAGTAACAACTGTACACAGACACTTACAGCAGCCCTCTCAGTAACAGCTGTACACAGACACTAAAGCAGCCCTCTCAGTAACAACTGTACACAGACACTTATAGCAGCCCTCTCAGTAACAACTGTACACAGACACTAAAGCAGCCCTCTCAGTAACAACTGTACGCAGACACTAAAGCAGCCCTCTCAGTAACAACTGTACACAGACACTAAAGCAGCCCTCTCAGTAACAACTGTACACAGACACTAAAGCAGCCCTCTCAGTAACAACTGTACACAGACACTTAAAGCAGCCCTCTCAGTAACAACTGTACACAGACACTTATAGCAGCCCTCTCAGTAACAACTGTACACAGACACTAAAGCAGCCCTCTCTGTAACAACTGTACACAGACACTAAAGCAGCCCTCTCAGTAACAACTGTACACAGACACTAAAGCAGCCCTCTCAGTAACAACTGTACACAGACACTAAAGCAGCCCTCTCAGTAACAACTGTAAACAGACACTAAAGCAGCCCTCTCAGTAACAACTGTACACAGACACTAAAGCAGCCCTCTCAGTAACAACTGTACACAGACACTAAAGCAGCCCTCTCGGTAACAACTGTACACAGACACTTATAGCAGCCCTCTCAGTAACAACTGTACACAGACACTAAAGCAGCCCTCTCAGTAACAACTGTACACAGACACTAAAGCAGCCCTCTCAGTAACAACTGTACACAGACACTTAAAGCAGCCCTCTCAGTAACAGCTGTACACAGACACTTATAGCAGCCCTCTCAGTAACAACTGTACACAGACACTTATAGCAGCCCTCTCAGTAACAACTGTACACAGACACTAAAGCAGCCCTCTCAGTAACAACTGTACACAGACACTTACAGCAGCCCTCTCAGTAACAGCTGTACACAGACACTAAAGCAGCCCTCTCAGTAACAACTGTACACAGACACTTATAGCAGCCCTCTCAGTAACAACTGTACACAGACACTAAAGCAGCCCTCTCAGTAACAACTGTACACAGTCACTAAAGCAGCCCTCTCAGTAACAACTGTACACAGACACTAAAGTAGCCCTCTCAGTAACAACTGTACACAGACACTAAAGCAGCCCTCTCAGTAACAACTGTACACAGACACTTATAGCAGCCCTCTCAGTAACAACTGTACACAGACACTAAAGCAGCACTCTCAGTAACAACTGTACACAGACACTAAAGCAGCCCTCTCAGTAACAACTGTACACAGACACTAAAGCAGCCCTCTTAGTAACAACTGTACACAGACACTAAAGCAGCCCTCTCAGTAACAACTGTACACAGACACTAAAGCAGCCCTCTCAGTAACAACTGTACACAGACACTAAAGCAGCCCTCTCAGTAACAACTGTACACAGACACTAAAGCAGCCCTCTCAGTAACAACTGTACACAGACACTAAAGCAGCCCTCTCAGTAACAACTGTACACAGACACTAAAGTAGCCCTCTCAGTAACAACTGTACACAGACACTAAAGCAGCCCTCTCAGTAACAACTGTACACAGACACTAAAGCAGCCCTCTTAGTAACAACTGTACACAGACACTAAAGCAGCCCTCTTAGTAACAACTGTACACAGACACTTATAGCAGCCCTCTCAGTAACAACTGTACACAGACACTTATAGCAGCCCTCTCAGTAACAACTGTACACAGACACTAAAGCAGCCCTCTCAGTAACAACTGTACACAGACACTAAAGCAGCCCTCTCAGTAACAACTGTACACAGACACTTAAAGCAGCCCTCTCAGTAACAACTGTACACAGACACTAAAGCAGCCCTCTCAGTAACAACTGTACACAGACACTTATAGCAGCCCTCTCAGTAACAACTGTACACAGACACTAAAGCAGCCCTCTCAGTAACAACTGTACACAGACACTTATAGCAGCCCTCTCGGTAACAACTGTACACAGACACTAAAGCAGCCCTCTCGGTAACAACTGTACACAGACACTAAAGCAGCCCTCTCGGTAACAGCTGTACACAGACACTAAAGCAGCCCTCTCAGTAACAACTGTACACAGACACTAAAGCAGCCCTCTCAGTAACAACTGTACACAGACACTAAAGCAGCCCTCTCAGTAACAACTGTACACAGACACTAAAGCAGCCCTCTCAGTAACAACTGTACACAGACACTAAAGCAGCCCTCTCAGTAACAACTGTACACAGACACTAAAGCAGCCCTCTCAGTAACAACTGTACACAGACACTAAAGCAGCCCTCTCAGTAACAACTGTACACAGATGTTACAGAAGCATTAGTTATTTTGTTGTGAAGAGCTTATTTCCCAGCAGCAATGCCTGAACCAGCAAGCCAGCGCCTAAGAAGGGCTCCAAGAAAAGTATCATTTCATAAAGAGTTAACTCTTTTTTTTCAGCTTTTAGAAACTATTGTCTAATCACCTCTGGAGCCAGACTGCTAATTGATAAGATGAACTTGTAAACTTGTTATCTTAAGTACTGTAATCCTATTGTGGCCTGTCAAAGGACAGTGCTCTCTATCTAAATGTGTGATGGGGGATTTTGTGCTTCCCCCCCTCTCCCCCTGGGAGTGCCCTGTGTGCATGTAACCTTAATAAAAAGCAGGCTGGGCATCCCAGTCCTGAGTTCTTGTTTGACCCTCAATCGCAGCGTTGACTCGTTCTTGTGGGCAGAAGGGTATCCTAGCTGTACTGCAGCTAAGGGAGATTATTCTATATTTGCGAGACTCATATAGAATACTATGGAAAGCAGCTTCTCCCCTCTTTAGCAATAGGGATCCAGGCTACTAAGCGGTCCATCTCTCAGCGAGACTAAGGGTAACCGTAACATTTGGCGGCAGCGGCGGGATTTTCCTGGATTTCCTAGGAGAGGTACAGAACGGATGGAGAGCGCTTACGAAAAATTGAAGCGTACAACCCTAAAGGATTTACTTGAAAGCAGAGGGGGGTACGCCAGCAACCGGCCGAGGAGAGAGCTGATCGCAGAATTGACCGAACTGGATCAGAGCTTCACAATGGCGGAAACACCGACCACGATTAGTGACGAAAAAACCAGGATTGTTCGGGAAAGGCTCTCATTATACGGGCCGAACCCCTCCATGGAATTGGTACAGCAGTTGATGGCGGAGGCGGACGAGGATATACGAGAGACTCGAGCCCACGAACTCAACCTAGCGAACGCACACCGCAATGCTGAAGCCCCGCAGGTAATCATCCCTGTCGAAAATGCTGGGAGGCCCAAGATACCCTATGCGGCATTTCGACCCTTCCTAGAGAGCGAGACAGGGATTGATGAATATTTGGCGGACTTCGAAAGGCAATGTGCCCTGCACCAGATTCCCAACAGAGAGTGGCCCACGATATTGTCTGGGAAACTATCCGGGCGAGCCCTGGAAGCCTTTCGTACTCTGGGTGCTGAGGAAGTGACACAGTATGAGCTAGTTAAGGAGACACTGTTGCGACGGTACGCTGTAACTCCGGACACGTATCGCCGACAGTTTCGGGGCACGGAAAAGAAGCCTAACGATACCCATATGGAATGGGCACACCGAATGCGGAGAGCGGCAAATCACTGGCTGAGCGGAAGTAAAGCGGTGACTGGGGAGGAAATTTTACAATTGTTTCTCTTAGAACATTTTTATAATGGCATGGAACAGCAAGGGAAGGAATGGCTGCGAGACAGGCGGCCTTCTACCTTAGAAGAAGCAGCCAAATTGGCCGATGAACATTATGACTCCCGTCTTCACGAACCCATGAACTACCGAGCTCCAGCACGGGTCGAACCCAGAGAGGTTTACCGTGCACCCCCTCATGCTGAATTCCGAGCTCCGGTTCCCACAGGGCCCGTCCGACACTCAGGACCACCCAATAACAGCTCTGAGCGTCCCAGACCGACTTGCCACCGATGCAAGCAACCAGGGCATTTCATGGCTAGCTGCCCCCTTAATACGCACCAGACACCCAGGAATTACAATTACCCCTCTGGGTCCTATCGTCCGGCCCGGGCCCTCTGTGTTAACCAAGAGGCCCCTATGGAGGGATATGTGGGGCCGCTTCACGAGGCAGACCCTGTATATGCTGCCTCAGATAACCGCCAGCACCATCGGCAGAGGGTATGGCTCGAGGGGCGATCTACCGAGGGATTGCGAGACACAGGGGATACTATCACGCTGGTACAGAGTCATTTGGTGCCAGAGCACAAGCGATCCGGACAGACTGTGGCCGTTAGAGTGGAGGGGGCGGGGCAGATAACGAAACATTCTTATGGGAAAAAGGGAAACTATACCGCTGGACAGAGAAAAGGGGACAGCGTAGGCGACAGCTGGTAGTGCCCCACAAATACCGTCAAGAAATCCTCAAAATAGGCCACGACATCCCCTTAGCAGGCCACCTAGCCGTTACCCGTACCCTACACCGCATTACTCACACGTTCTTTTGGCCAGGGGTGCACGCTGACGTTAGAACTTACTGTAACACCTGCGATGTGTGTCAACGAGTAGGAAGGCGAGGCGATCACCCTAAAGCCCAGCTAGTAAATATGCCCATTGTAGAGGAACCCTTCAGCCGGGTTGCTATTGACCTAGTGGGACCACTGGCTACCCCTAGTCCCTCCGGTAAGCGATACATTCTTACCGTAGTGGACTACGCTACCAGGTACCCAGAGGCTGTCGCCCTATCCAACATACAAGCGGATACGGTAGCGAATGCACTAGTACAGGTGTTCTCCCGGTTAGGATTTCCAAAAGAAATCCTATCCGACCGAGGCACCCAATTTACGGCTGAATTGACCCAACAACTCTGGCAGGTTTGCAAAATTAAGTCCCTCCTGAGCTCCCCATACCACCCCCAGACGAACGGGCTGTGTGAGAGGTTCAATGGGACCCTCAAGCAAATGCTCAAGACGTTCACTCAGGAATACCGAGACTGGGAACGCTTCCTGCCGCACCTCCTATTTGCTTATCGGGAGGTGCCCCAGGAAACGACAGGGTTCTCTCCCTTCGAGTTGCTCTACGGAAGAAAGGTACGGGGACCCCTAAACCTGATCCGGGAGCACTGGGAGGGAGAGATGGAGGCTGACGGTGTCCCAATTGTGCCATACGTGCTGGAACTCAGGGACCGAATGGAGCAATTAGCCAAATCCGTGCGGGCTAATCTCCAGTTGGCCCAGAGAAGACAGAAAGTATGGTACGATCGGGGGGCCCGAAAGAGAATCTTCACCATAGGACAAAAGGTGTTAGTACTTAAGCCGGTGAAGACAGACAAATTGCAGGCGTCCTGGCAGGGTCCCTACCAGATCGTAGAGAAAAGGGGAGACACCACTTATGTGATAGCTAGCTGCCACGACAACAATCTTAGAAAGACATTCCATGTAAACATGCTCAAGGAATATTTTGAGCGACCAGAGAACGTGACGGCCGTATGTTGTTCCCCTCAGGAAGACCCCGACAGTTTACCCATTCCAGACCTATTAGAAAAGAGCCTCCCCACAGGTATAGTGGCGCAGGTTCAGATAGGGGACCGACTTAGCCCCACTGAAAGGGAGCAGCTCAACCAACTCCTCCAGTCCAAACACCTCACCTTCTCCCCGAAGCCAGGGTACACTACTTTAACCACCCACCAGGTAGATACTCCGGGACAAGCTCCCTTGCGCCAGGCTCCGTACCGAATCCCCGAAGCAGTTAGGACAGGAATGAAGAAGGAGATCGATGAGATGCTCCAGCTCAGGGTAATTGAGCCCTCCGATAGTCCCTGGGCCTCCCCAGTTGTCTTGGTGCCCAAGAAAGATGGGACCACCCGGTTCTGCGTAGACTATCGGAGGCTCAATGAAAATACCGTGACGGACGCTTACCCTATGCCCAGGGTAGACGAGCTACTCGATCGTATAGCCAGGGGAAATTACCTGACCACTATTGACCTCTGCAAAGGTTACTGGCAGATTCCCCTGGCCCCGGAGGCTATCCCCAAGTCGGCATTCGTCACTCCATTCGGCTTATATCAGTTTAGGGTAATGCCGTTTGGGATGAAGAATGCCCCAGCTACATTCCAGCGCTTGGTGGATAGGCTCCTGGATGGCTTCCAGAGTTTTGCTTGCGCCTACCTGGACGACATAGCGATCCACAGTGAGTCCTGGGAGGACCACTTAGCTCATGTGGGAATGGTTCTGGATCAGATCCGGGCTGCTGGCCTGACTCTGAAGCCAGAAAAATGCCACTTTGGGATGGCCGAGGTACAGTACCTGGGTCACCGGGTGGGGTGTGGAAAGCAGCGACCAGAGCCGGCCAAAATAGAAGCTGTCGCCAATTGGCCCACCCCCATCACTAAGACTCAGGTCCTAGCCTTCCTGGGCACGGCAGGGTACTATAGACGGTTCGTACCAGACTACAGCACACTTGCCAAACCCCTGACTGACTTGACCAAGAAGAACTTACCTCGACAGGTCCTGTGGTCTCCCCACTGTGAAACGGCTTTCCAGGCTCTCAAAAATGCTCTAATTAACGCTCCTGTCTTGGCGGCCCCAGACCTTAACAAACGTTTTATCGTCCATACAGATGCTTCCATGTTCGGGCTGGGAGCCGTCCTCAGCCAAGTAGGTGAAGATGGAGGGGAGCATCCAGTTGCCTACATCAGCCGGAAGCTCCTGCCCCGCGAAGTCAGCTATGCAGCGGTCGAAAAGGAGTGTTTGGCTTTGGTGTGGGCATTAAAGAAATTGACTCCCTATTTATATGGTCAGGAGTTCACTCTGGTCACCGACCATAACCCGTTGGTGTGGCTGAACCGGGTCTCTGGAGATAACGGCAGGCTATTACGTTGGAGCTTATCGTTGCAACCCTTCAATTTCACCATTACTTACAGACCTGGGAAACAGAATGGCAACGCCGACGGGTTGTCCAGACAAACCGACCTCAGCCCCGCATAACAAGCGGTCTGGACAGCCTTAGTCTGCCCCGAAAAGGGGTCAGACCGTGTCTGCCAGAGTGTTCCACAGAAAGGGAGCACTGTTACAGAAGCATTAGTTATTTTGTTGTGAAGAGCTTATTTCCCAGCAGCAATGCCTGAACCAGCAAGCCAGCGCCTAAGAAGGGCTCCAAGAAAAGTATCATTTCATAAAGAGTTAACTCTTTTTTTTCAGCTTTTAGAAACTATTGTCTAATCACCTCTGGAGCCAGACTGCTAATTGATGAACTTGTAAACTTGTTATCTTAAGTACTGTAATCCTATTGTGGCCTGTCAAAGGACAGTGCTCTCTATCTAAATGTGTGATGGGGGATTTTGTGCTTCCCCCCCTCTCCCCCTGGGAGTGCCCTGTGTGCATGTAACCTTAATAAAAAGCAGGCTGGGCATCCCAGTCCTGAGTTCTTGTTTGACCCTCAATCGCAGCGTTGACTCGTTCTTGTGGGCAGAAGGGTATCCTAGCTGTACTGCAGCTAAGGGAGATTATTCTATATTTGCGAGACTCATATAGAATACTATGGAAAGCAGCTTCTCCCCTCTTTAGCAATAGGGATCCAGGCTACTAAGCGGTCCATCTCTCAGCGAGACTAAGGGTAACCGTAACAACAGACACTTAGCCCTCTCAGTAACAACTGTACACAGACACTTATAGCAGCCCTCTCAGTAACAACTGTACACAGACACTAAAGCAGCCCTCTCAGTAACAACTGTACACAGACACTTAGCCCTCTCAGTAACAACTGTACACAGACACTTATAGCAGCCTTCTCAGTAACAACTGTACACAGACACTTAGCCCTCTCAGTAACAACTGTACACAGACACTAAAGCAGCCCTCTCAGTAACAACTGTACACAGACACTAAAGCAGCCCTCTCAGTAACAACTGTACACAGACACTAAAGCAGCCCTCTCAGTAACAACTGTACACAGACACTAAAGCAGCCCTCTCAGTAACAACTGTACACAGACACTAAAGCAGCCCTCTCAGTAACAACTGTACACAGACACTAAAGCAGCCCTCTCAGTAACAACTGTACACAGACACTTATAGCAGCCCTCTCAGTAACAACTGTACACAGACACTAAAGCAGCCCTCTCAGTAACAACTGTACACAGACACTAAAGCAGCCCTCTCAGTAACAACGGTACACAGACACTTATAGCAGCCCTCTCAGTAACAACTGTACACAGACACTAAAGCAGCCCTCTCAGTAACAACTGTACACAGACACTTATAGCAGCCCTCTCAGTAACAACTGTACACAGACACTAAAGCAGCCCTCTCAGTAACAACTGTACACAGTCACTTATAGCAGCCCTCTCAGTACCTACTGTACACAGACACTTATAGCAGCCCTCTCGGTAACAACTGTACACAGACACTTATAGCAGCCCTCTCGGTAACAACTGTACACAGACACTTAGCCCTCTCAGTAACAACTGTACACAGACACTTAGCCCTCTCAGTAACAACTGTACACAGACACTTAGCCCTCTCAGTAACAACTGTACACAGACACTAAAGCAGCCCTCTCAGTAACAACTGTACACAGACACTAAAGCAGCCCTCTCGGTAACAACTGTACACAGACACTAAAGCAGCCCTCTCGGTAACAACTGTACACAGACACTAAAGCAGCCCTGTCAGTAACAACTGTACACAGACACTAAAGCAGCCCTCTCAGTAACAACTGTACACAGACACTTAGCCCTCTCAGTAACAACTGTACACAGACACTTAGCCCTCTCAGTAACAACTGTACACAGACACTAAAGCAGCCCTCTCAGTAACAACTGTACACAGACA
>NW_026512983.1:267500-309328 GCF_027579735.1 Bombina bombina | reverse complement strand
ACACCTGGGCCAAATTTGCCATAAGCAAAAATATTAAAATGAATGGACATTGAAAATGTCGAAGTTGTCAGTTAATTTTGTAATTGCCAAACCCAACCCCCCCCCCAAAAAAAAAGAACCAAAGACACAAACTACAGAATAGCACAAAGAATATAAAAAAATCTTTCTTTTTTCTGTATCTTGGTTTGTGCTGTAATGAATTTCCAGTGACTCACTGCCTTAAATATCCAACTGTACAATTTTGGTGCCCAGGGCATGATGAAGGCAACATCATTTCTCAAGAGCAGACACTGAATCACAAACTGTTTTAACTCACTTCAAAGATCAGTCCCTGCTTGTTCACCTCTTCATTGAATTTAAATTAATAATAAACTAAAAAATAAGTTAAACGTTCATGATTCAGATAGAGAATACAGTTTAAAAAAAGCTTCCAATTTAGTTCCATTAGCAAATCTGCTTCATTCTCATGTTATTCTTCGTTGAAGAGATATCTAGATAGTCAATAAATAATTATATATAATTAAGTACAAAGCAGAATGGTGATCTATTGTATAGTCCCTAGGGCAAGATGATAATTCTCTAGTGCTTTTTTCAGGTCAATAATTCTGAGTTAAGTATAAGATGTTTCAAGCCCAGTTCTTGTGGGTTTTTTCTCCAGCAAACTCATTCAGACTTGACTTCTGCTGGAGTGTGCTGTCCAACAGAGTGTGTTAATTGGAGACATGTGGGTGGGCTTGTTTGGTGAAACTGAATAGAAAACTAATCAATAGAATGACTAAAAAAAAAAGAGAAAAAAATAGATTTAACTTGATCTGACAGCCACATTCCAGCTAACAACACAAAGGTACTTATAAACTGGGCAAGCCTGTTATGTAGTATGGGACCATAGAGAGTGAATATTCAAGTGTATAAATGTGTATAATCCAATCCACTCTGTGCAAAGCACAGACTGTTCCTTAACTAACAGCTCACTGTCCTACTGAGTAACAGAACCACAGACTCCCTATCACTTGCAAAAGACTGTTCCTTACGTAACAGCTCAGTGTCCTACTGATTAACACAGAACTACAGACTCACTGTCACTTGCAAAATACTGTTCCTTACCTAACAGCTCAGTGTCCTACTGATTAACACAGAACTACAGACTCACTGTCACTTGCAAAATACTGTTCCTTACCTAACAGCTCAGTGTCCTACTGATTAACACAGAACTACAGACTCACTGTCACTTGCAAAATACTGTTCCTTACCTAACAGCTCAGTGTCCTACTGATTAACACAGAACTACAGACTCACTGTAACTTGCAACAGACTGTTCCTTACCTAACAGCTCAGTGTCCTACTGATAAACAGAGAACTGCAGACTCACTGTAACTTGCAACAGACTGTTCCTTACCTAACAGCTCAGTGTCCTACTGATAAACAGAGAACTGCAAACTCACTGTCACTTGCAAAATACTGTTCCTTACCTAACAGCTCACTCTCCTACTGATTAACACAGAACTACAGACGCACAGTCACTTGCAACAGACTGTTATTTACCTAACAGCTCACTCTCCTACTGATTAACACAAACCTACAGACTCACTGTCACTCACAACAGACTGTTACTTACCTAACAGCTCATTGTCCTACTGATAAACACAGAACTACAGACTAACTGTCACTTGCAACAGACTGTTCCTTACCTCAGTGTTTTTCAACCAGTGTGCCGTGAGAGATCCTCAGGTGTGCCGCGGCAGACTGACAACAGTGTGACATATTTTTTAAACTTTGCTTGTTTTTACTCCCAGTGCAGGGGTAGTTTGTAGGAGACATGGCATAACAGCACAATACATACAGTATGTGTGTGTTTGTGTATATATATATATATATATATATATATGCTGTATTAGGCTACAATGTGTGATTTTTTTTAAATTTTGGGATGGTGGTGTGCAGCAGGATTTTTTAATGTAAAAAAGTGTGCCACGGCAAAAGAAAGGTTAAAAATCACTGCCTTACCTAACAGCTCACTGTTTTACTGATTAACACAGAACTACAGACTCACAGTCACTTGCAACAGACTGTTCCTTACCTAACAGCTCACTGTCCTACTGATTAACACAGAACTACAGACTCACGGTCACTTGCAATAGACTGTCAACTACCTAACAAATCAATTAATCTCAGTAGGGGCAATAAGTCACAGCTAAGCAATGCAAGTTTTGTAAACAAATACAGTGGCTAGCCTTGTATACTCCAGTAACTTTTATGGATTGTCTCTTCCAAATGAGATAAATGGTTGGAGAAGTTTGGCTATTGAAAAACTACTGCAGCAAACATTGTGTGTTTAAAGGGACCATCTACCTGAACATTGTTATTGTTTGTTTAAAAAGATAAACCCTTTATTACCCATTCCCAAGATTTGCATAACCAACACAAATATATTAATACACTTTTTACCTCATTGATTACCTTGTATCTAAGCCTCTGCAGACTGTCCCCTTCTATAAGTGTTTTTTACAGACATTTTAGCCAATTATTGCTGACACATAAATAACTCCACAGAAGTGAGCACAATGTTATTTAAATTACACACTTGAACTAGCACTGACTGGCTGTGAAAATCTAAGACGGCCTGCATGGGCTTAGAAACAGATGTTATAAAATATATTAAAGTGAAGGTCAATTTTGACAAATTAATGCCCGGTTTTTAATAATCCTATTAAAAACAAGGGCACAATAATTCATCAAAATTGACATTTCAAGCGTTTTCTTCAAAAACTTACCTTTTTAATCCTGAAAGCTGCTCCATCGATTCCCCCGGCCGTTGGAAGTCTTCTTACGTCAGAAATTACGAATCCGGCTTCCTCCAATCACGGTGTTCCCCCCGGGGGGATCATGGCCTGAGGGAATGCCGTGATTGGATAAAGCCAGATTCGTCATTTTGGACCCGCCAATAGGGCTTGCAACTGGCGGAAGAATTGCTGCAGCTGCTCTCAGGATTAAAAGGTAAGTTTTTGAAGAAAACGCTTGAAATGTCAATTTTGAAGAATTAAAGTGCCCTTGTTTTTAATAGGATTATTAAAAATCGGGCACTAATTCGTCAAAATTGACCTTCGCTTTAATAGAACAATGTTGGTTGTGCAAAGCTAGGGAATGGGTAATAAAGGGATTATCTATCTTTTAAAACAATAACAATTATATGGTAGATTGTCCCTTTAATATAACAATGTTGGTTGTGCAAAGCTGGGGAATGGGTTGTAAAGGGGTTATCTATCTTTTTAAACAATAATTGATTCACAGGCTGTATCTAAAGCAAATACTTTCACTTCCCCATCATGATGTTCAGGTGTCTAAGCTCCTTGTTTCAAATCTCTCATTTATTTGCTTGTCTAATTGTATTTCCTTGTAACTATCTGACACCTTCTGTGAATTGACATCCTGTTTGTAAACAAACATCAAATAAACCAGTCTGGTGCATAGAAAGAGCACCAGATATAGTTATACGTAATGCGTAAGTATAGAACTCTCACCTTGTACTGAGCTAGTGGGATTTTAGTTGAAGACACTGACCGTCTCTGGATATGCATAACAAGTTAACACCAACATGAATGCATATCTATATTTTATAGCATGGAATAATGTACACATTTATTTTAAAATCAACAGAGTATAGCAAGTGGCAAGTTCCCTATGAGTACAAGATGATCTGCCCCAGCTGTAATACACGTTGTATAATTCACTCTTGATTTCTACCTGACATGCCAACATTTAATTACAGCAACATTATTTAAAAGGACAGTAAAGTCAAAATTAAACTTAAATTGACTGGATAGAGCATGCCATTTCAAACAACTCTCCTTTTTACTTCTATTATCAAATTTGCTTAAAGGGACAGTATACACTCATTTTCATATAACTGCATGTAGTAGACACTACTATAAAGAATAAGATGCACAGATACTGATATAAAAATCCAGTATAAAACTGTTTAAAAACTTACTTAGAAGCTCTCAGTTTAGCTCTGTTGAAAAGGTAGATGGAAAGCCCACTGCAAGTGGGAAATAAGACACCCCCCCTCCCCCTTCTTTTGCATATGAAAAGACCCTTTACACAGGAGCAAGCTGGAGAAGGTAGCTGACGGTATTCTCATAAAACTTTGGGGCTTGGATAGGAGTCTGAAAATCAGAGCAATGTTATTTCAAAATAAGCAAAACTATACATTTAAAAAAAAAATCTTTATGGGCTATATAAATACAGTAGATCATCTACAAAACATTTATGCAAAGAAAAAATGAGAGTATAATGCCCCTTTAAAGGGACATTGAATCCAATTTTTTTCTTTTGGGATTCAGATAGAGCAGCAATTTTAAGCAACTTTTTAATTTACTCCTATTATCAAATGTTCTTCATTCTCTTGCTATCTTTATCTGAAAAGCAAGAATGTAAGTTTACATGCCGGCCCATTTTTGGTGAACAACCTGGGTTGTTCTTGCTTATTGGTGGATAAATTCATCCACCAATAAAAAAGTGCTGTCCGAGCCAAAAATTGTCTGGCTCCTTATCGTAGATGCCTTCTTTTTCAAATAAAGATAGCAAGAGAACGAAGAAAAAATGATAATAGGAGTAAATTAGAAAGTTTCTTTAAATTGCATATAAAATTGGGTTCAGTATCCCTTTAATTCTCTTGGTATCCTTTTGTTTGAGAGTGATCCTAGGTGAGCTCAGGAGTGTGCATGTGCATCTGGCAGCAGTGTCTGCAGCATTGTTTATAGCAATGTTATACATATTTACAAACACTGCTGCCATAGACTGCTATAAATATGTGCACTCTCATAAGCTCCTATCAGCCTACCTAGGTTTAGTCTTCAAAAAAGGATGCCAATAGAGCAAAGCAAATTTGATAATACAAGTAAAGTCATTTAAAATTGCATGCTATATCTGAATCATGAAGGTGTGATTTTGACTTAAAGGGACAGTCTACACCAGAATTTTTATTGTTTTAAAAGATAGATAATCCCTTTATTACCCATTCCCCAGTTTTGCATAACCAACACAGTTATATTAATATACTTTTAACCTCTGTGATTATCTTGTATGTAAGCCTCTGCAAACTGCCCCTTTATTTCAGTTCTTTTGACAGACTTGCAGTTTAGCCAATCAGTGCCTGCTCCCAGATAACTTCACGTGCACGAGCACAGTGTTATCTATAAACACATGAACTTACACCCTCTAGTGGTGAAAAACTGTTAAAATACATTCTGAAAAGAGGTGGCCTTCAAGGTCTAAGAAATTAGCATATGAACCTCCTAGGTTAAGCTTTCAACTAAGAATACCAAGAGAACAAAGCAAAATTGGTGATAAAAGTAAATTGGAAAATTGTTTAAAATTGCATGCCCTATCTGAATCATGAACGTTTATTTTGGCCTAGACTGTCCCTTTAACTGTCTCTTTAAGGACACAAATGTACTATAGTGACAATTATTATTCACCTCTTAAAATGATTGTTATTTACAAAGATTTAGATTAATAGTTTGCTGAAAATGTGGATGCAAATCTCATATTGCTTTAAAGCAATATGAAACTCCCAAAAAATATTTTGTAAATTGTATGCTCTATCTGTATAATAGGCAAATAAATGTGGGTCTCATGTCCCTTTTAAGTACTTTGGATCAATACAGTCACATATATTGTATAACCATACTGTCAAGTGCTGACATTGAATTTGCAATACGAGACAAAAATAGTGACCATTTTATTGTCATTTCAGATTTTCATTTTTATAATAATGGAAAAAAAAAATTAAAATGTTCCTCTGACCTTATAAAAATGATATAGTTAAATATTAGAACATTTTTGCTAAATAAATCTGTCATTCCTCTGTGTTGTAATGAGCCATTCTGTGCTGTATACAAAGAATTATTAGCGGGCACTTATGCAAGGGCATATTTACAGGAAAGAAGATATTATAAGCTTTCTGAGATTTTTCACTAACAGTACATCCCAGAGAGAGAGAAAAGAGAATAACAAAGTTCTAGATTTTCAAATAGGTATTTACATTATAAAATGCTTTTAAAAATTAGAGCTTGCTGTGCTTTTATGTCCCTTTAATTGTGCTTACTGGGTGCCAAATACAGAGTAGGTTGCTATGCTAATTTAAAGGGATATTCTAACTTAAAAATTACATATTCTAATTTGTTCAATTAAAATGACACAATTACAGAAATAACAAAAACTTAAAAATACAGAAGCAGTACATGTGTTTTAGTAAAATGCTTCTAGTAAAAGTTATTGTTTCAGTGAGAGCTTTTACTGTTCTTAAATCACTTTCTTGTGTTGAAGCACAAGAAAGTGATGCAGCATAGCTGTAAAAAGCTGACTAGAAAATATCACCTGAACATCTCTATGTTAAAAAGGAAGATATTTTACCTTATATTTCCTAACTATACACATCCCACATCAGGATACCTGTCCCAGGACAAACTAGGGAGTGTGCATTTGTCATGTGCAGGCACAGTCATGTTATTTTCCTCTTCAGTTTAACTAAATTCTATGAAATCTCATGAAATCACAGCAAAGGCAAAACATTACCTCAGCACTGCTGATGCTGATTGGCTATTGTTTTATTTTTTTGGGGGGGGGTTAACTTGCAGCTGGACTTCAGCTGAAGTATAACTGTTTACAGAGCACTTACTCTGGTGAGCTGAAGAAATTTTGAGGTAAAGTATCTTCCTTTTTTACATAGAGATGCTCAGGTGATATTTTCTTGTCAGCTTTTTACAGTTATACTGCATCACTTTCAATTAATTTATCATATGAGTATTATGTCCCTTTAAGCTTGCAGGGTATATGCAAATATACTCATCATGCAGAGCAGAAGCTCTTACTAGACCTATATGTTTGCTAAGTAGTACAAAAATGTTTCTAATGAAAATTCAAATTCGCTTGTGTGCTTTTTCTCCAACATAGGTGTGTCCGGTCCACGGCGTCATCCTTACTTGCGGGATATTCTCTTCCCCAACAGGAAATGGCAAAGAGCCCAGCAAAGCTGGTCACATGATCCCTCCTAGGCTCCGCCTACCCCAGTCATTCTCTTTGCCGTTGTACAGGCAACATCTCCACGGAGATGGCTTAGAGTTTTTTAGTGTTTAACTGTAGTTTTTATTATTCAATCAAGAGTTTGTTATTTTGAAATAGTGCTGGTATGTACTATTTACTCAGAAACAGAAAAGAGATGAAGATTTCTGTTTGTATGAGGAAAATGATTTTAGCAACCGTAACTAAAATCCATGGCTGTTCCACACAGGACTGTTGAGAGCAATTAACTTCAGTTGGGGGAACAGTGTGCAGTCTCTTGCTGCTTGAGGTATGACACATTCTAACAAGACGATGTAATGCTGGAAGCTGTCATTTTCCCTATGGGATCCGGTAAGCCATGTTTATTACGATCGTAAATAAGGGCTTCACAAGGGCTTATTAAGACTGTAGACTTTTTCTGGGCTAAATCGATTCATTATTAACACATATTTAGCCTTGAGGAATCATTTTATCTGGGTATTTTGATATAATAATATCGGCAGGCACTGTATTAGACACCTTATTCCTTAGGGGCTTTCCCAAAGCATAAGCAGAGCCTCATTTTCGCGCCGGTGTGGCGCACTTGTTTTTGAGAGGCATGGCATGCAGTCGCATGTGAGAGGAGCTCTGATACTTAGAAAAGACTTTCTGAAGGCGTCATTTGGTATCGTATTCCCCTTTGGGCTTGGTTGGGTCTCAGCAAAGCAGATACCAGGGACTGTAAAGGGGTTAAAGTTTAAAACGGCTCCGGTTCCGTTATTTTAAGGGTTAAAGCTTCCAAATTTGGTGTGCAATACTTTTAAGGCTTTAAGACACTGTGGTGAAAATTTGATAAATTTTGAACAATTCCTTCATGTTTTTTCGCAATTGCAGTAATAAAGTGTGTTCAGTTTAAAATTTAAAGTGACAGTAACGGTTTTATTTTAAAACGTTTTTGTACTTTGTTATCAAGTTTATGCCTGTTTAACATGTCTGAACTACCAGATAGACTGTGTTCTGAATGTGGGGAAGCCAGAATTCCTATTCATTTAAATAAATGTGATTTATGTGATAATGACAATGATGCCCAAGATGATTCCTCAAGTGAGGGGAGTAAGCATGGTACTGCATCATTCCCTCCTTCGTCTACACGAGTCTTGCCCACTCAGGAGGCCCCTAGTACATCTAGCGCGCCAATACTCCTTACTATGCAACAATTAACGGCTGTAATGGATAATTCTGTCAAAAACATTTTAGCCAAAATAAACACTTGTCAGCGTAAGCGCGGCTGCTCTGTTTTAGATACTGAAGAGCATGACGACGCTGATATTAATATCTCTGAAGGGCCCCTAACCCAGTCTGATGGGGCCAGGGAGGTTTTGTCTGAGGGAGAAATTACTGATTCAGGGAACATTTCTCAACAGGCTGAACCTGATGTGATTGTATTTAAATTTAAGTTGGAACATCTCCGCATTCTGCTTAAGGAGGTATTATCCACTCTGGATGATTGTGACAAGTTGGTCATCCCAGAGAAACTATGTAAAATGGACAAGTTCCTAGAGGTGCCGGGGCTCCCAGAAGCTTTTCCTATACCCAAGCGGGGTGGCGGACATTGTTAATAAAGAATGGGAGAGGCCAGGTATTCCTTTCGTCCCTCCCCCCATATTTAAAAAATTGTTTCCTATGGTCGACCCCAGAAAGGACTTATGGCAGACAGTCCCCAAGGTCGAGGGAGCGGTTTCCACTTTAAACAAACGCACCACTATACCCATAGAGGATAGTTGTGCTTTCAAAGATCCTATGGATAAAAAATTAGAAGGTTTGCTTAAAAAGATGTTTGTTCAGCAGGGTTACCTTCTACAACCAATTTCATGCATTGTCCCTGTCGCTACAGCCGCATGTTTCTGGTTCGATGAGCTGATAAAGGCGGTCGATAGTGATTCTCCTCCTTATGAGGAGATTATGGACAGAATCAATGCTCTCAAATTGGCTAATTCTTTCACCCTCGACGCCACTTTGCAATTGGCTAGGTTAGCGGCTAAGAATTCTGGGTTTGCTATTGTGGCGCGCAGAGCGCTTTGGTTGAAATCTTGGTCGGCTGATGCGTCTTCCAAGAACAAGCTACTTAACATTCCTTTCAAGGGGAAAATGCTGTTTGGCCCTGACTTGAAAGAGATTATCTCTGATATCACTGGGGGTAAGGGCCACGCCCTTCCTCAGGATCGGCCTTTCAAGGCAAAAAATAAACCTAATTTTCGTCCCTTTCGTAGAAACGGACCAGCCCAAGGTGCTACGTCCTCTAAGCAAGAGGGTAATACTTCTCAAGCCAAGCCAGCTTGGAGACCAATGCAAGGCTGGAACAAAGGAAAGCAGGCCAAGAAACCTGCCACTGCTACCAAGACTGCATGAAATGTTGGCCCCCGATCCGGGACCGGATCTGGTGGGGGGCAGACTCTCTCTCTTCGCTCAGGCTTGGGCAAGAGATGTTCTGGATCCTTGGGCGCTAGAAATAGTCTCCCAAGGTTATCTTCTGGAATTCAAGGGACTTCCCCCAAGGGGGAGGTTCCACAGGTCTCAGTTGTCTTCAGACCACATAAAAAGACAGGCATTCTTACATTGTGTAGAAGACCTGTTAAAAATGGGAGTGATTCATCCTGTTCCATTAAGAGAACAAGGGATGGGGTTCTACTCCAATCTGTTCATAGTTCCCAAAAAAGAGGGAACGTTCAGACCAATCTTAGATCTCAAGATCTTAAACAAGTTTCTCAAGGTTCCATCGTTCAAGATGGAAACCATTCGAACTATTCTTCCTTCCATCCAGGAAGGTCAATTCATGACCACGGTGGATTTAAAGGATGCGTATCTACATATTCCTATCCACAAGGAACATCATCGGTTCCTAAGGTTCGCATTCCTGGACAAACATTACCAGTTCGTGGCGCTTCCTTTCGGATTAGCCACTGCTCCAAGGATTTTCACAAAGGTACTAGGGTCCCTTCTAGCTGTGCTAAGACCAAGGGGCATTGCTGTAGTACCTTACTTGGACGACATTCTGATTCAAGCGTCGTCCCTTCCTCAAGCAAAGGCTCACACGGACATCGTCCTGGCCTTTCTCAGATCTCACGGATGGAAAGTGAACGTGGAAAAGAGTTCTCTATCCCCGTCAACAAGGGTTCCCTTCTTGGGAACAATTATAGACTCCTTAGAAATGAGGATTTTTCTAACAGAGGCCAGAAAAACAAAACTTCTAGACTCTTGTCGGATACTTCATTCCGTTCCTCTTCCTTCCATAGCTCAGTGCATGGAAGTGATCGGGTTGATGGTAGCGGCAATGGACATAGTTCCTTTTGCGCGCATTCATCTAAGACCATTACAACTGTGCATGCTCAGTCAGTGGAATGGGGACTATACAGACTTGTCTCCGAAGATACAAGTAAATCAGAGGACCAGAGACTCACTCCGGTGGTGGCTGTCCCTGGACAACCTGTCACAAGGGATGACATTCCGCAGACCAGAGTGGGTCATTGTCACGACCGATGCCAGTCTGATGGGCTGGGGCGCGGTCTGGGGATCCCTGAAAGCTCAGGGTCTTTGGTCTCGGGAAGAATCTCTTCTACCGATAAATATTCTGGAACTGAGAGCGATATTCAATGCTCTCAAGGCTTGGCCTCAGCTAGCGAGGGCCAAGTTCATACGGTTTCAATCAGACAACATGACAACTGTTGCGTACATCAACCATCAGGGGGGAACAAGGAGTTCCCTAGCGATGGAAGAAGTGACCAAAATCATTCTATGGGCGGAGTCTCACTCCTGCCACCTGTCTGCTATCCACATCCCAGGAGTGGAAAATTGGGAAGCAGATTTTCTGAGTCGTCAGACATTGCATCCGGGGGAGTGGGAACTCCATCCGGAAATCTTTGCCCAAGTCACTCAGCTGTGGGGCATTCCAGACATGGATCTGATGGCCTCTCGTCAGAACTTCAAAGTTCCTTGCTACGGGTCCAGATCCAGGGATCCCAAGGCGGCTCTAGTGGATGCACTAGTAGCACCTTGGACCTTCAAACTAGCTTATGTGTTCCCGCCCTTTCCTCTCATCCCCAGGCTGGTAGCCAGGATCAATCAGGAGAGGGCGTCGGTGATCTTGATAGCTCCTGCGTGGCCACGCAGGACTTGGTATGCAGATCTGGTGAATATGTCATCGGCTCCACCTTGGAAGCTACCTTTGAGACGAGACCTTCTTGTTCAGGGTCCGTTCGAACATCCGAATCTGGTTTCACTCCAGCTGACTGCTTGGAGATTGAACGCTTGATTTTATCGAAGCGAGGGTTCTCAGATTCTGTTATCGATACTCTTGTTCAGGCCAGAAAGCCTGTAACTAGAAAGATTTACCACAAAATTTGGAAAAAATATATCTGTTGGTGTGAATCTAAAGGATTCCCTTGGGACAAGGTTAAGATTCCTAGGATCCTATCCTTCCTTCAAGAAGGATTGGAAAAAGGATTATCTGCAAGTTCCCTGAAGGGACAGATTTCTGCCTTGTCGGTGTTACTTCACAAAAAACTGGCTGCTGTGCCAGATGTTCAAGCTTTTGTTCAGGCTCTGGTTAGAATTAAGCCTGTTTACAAACCTTTGACTCCTCCTTGGAGTCTCAATTTAGTTCTTTCAGTTCTTCAGGGGGTTCCGTTTGAACCCTTGCATTCCGTTGATATCAAATTATTATCTTGGAAAGTTTTGTTTTTAGTTGCAATTTCTTCTGCCAGAAGAGTTTCAGAATTATCTGCTCTGCAGTGTTCTCCTCCTTATCTGGTGTTCCATGCAGATAAGGTGGTTTTACGTACTAAACCTGGTTTTCTTCCAAAAGTTGTTTCTAACAAAAACATTAACCAGGAGATTATCGTACCTTCTCTGTGTCCGAAACCAGTTTCAAAGAAGGAACGTTTGTTGCACAATTTGGATGTTGTTCGCGCTCTAAAATTCTATTTAGATGCTACAAAGGATTTTAGACAAACATCTTCCTTGTTTGTTGTTTATTCCGGTAAAAGGAGAGGTCAAAAAGCAACTTCTACCTCTCTCTCTTTTTGGATTAAAAGCATCATCAGATTGGCTTACGAGACTGCCGGACGGCAGCCTCCCGAAAGAATCACAGCTCATTCCACTAGGGCTGTGGCTTCCACATGGGCCTTCAAGAACGAGGCTTCTGTTGATCAGATATGTAGGGCAGCGACTTGGTCTTCACTGCACACTTTTACCAAATTTTACAAGTTTGATACTTTTGCTTCTTCTGAGGCTATTTTTGGGAGAAAGGTTTTGCAAGCCGTGGTGCCTTCCATTTAGGTGACCTGATTTGCTCCCTCCCTTCATCCGTGTCCTAAAGCTTTGGTATTGGTTCCCACAAGTAAGGATGACGCCGTGGACCGGACACACCTATGTTGGAGAAAACAGAATTTATGTTTACCTGATAAATTACTTTCTCCAACGGTGTGTCCGGTCCACGGCCCGCCCTGGTTTTTTAATCAGGTCTGATAATTTATTTTCTTTAACTACAGTCACCACGGTACCATATGGTTTCTCCTATGCAAATATTCCTCCTTAACGTCGGTCGAATGACTGGGGTAGGCGGAGCCTAGGAGGGATCATGTGACCAGCTTTGCTGGGCTCTTTGCCATTTCCTGTTGGGGAAGAGAATATCCCGCAAGTAAGGATGACGCCGTGGACCGGACACACCGTTGGAGAAAGTAATTTATCAGGTAAACATAAATTCTGTTTTTATTATTGACTACCATGCAGCTATAATGTCTGTTTAAAAAGGATATAAAATAGTTTGTGATTATAATATAAAACGTTGAAATATGCATAGGGAAGCAGTTTTGCAATATACTGTTATTAATTATTTTGCTTCCCTACCCTGTAATTTAACTCTTAAAAGTGTGAATTTTCTAATTCTGAGAATTGGAAGTGAACACTGCAAGCTTCCCAAGCCTAACTGACATATACAGTATGTCACTAATTGGCCTCAGGGGCAATACGGAACAGCTAAACAATGCAAGTTTTATAACCAAATGACTAGCCCAGGAAACTTTCTGAATTGTCTCTTCCAAATTAGACAAATAGTTGGAGTAGTTTGGTTATAAAAAAAAAAAAAAACTATAGCAAAATGGGTTTTATGCAGTACTTTTTCATTTCTCAGACTCTGCAAAGGGGTGTATAGTTTGGTATCTGAAAGAGGAACTCTAGTTATCTTTGGTGCTAAGTGCATTGATCCAGTATCAAACTGCTGTCTCATATTTACCAATAGATTTCAAAATGCCCTTAAAGGGATAGTCTAGGCCAAAATAAACTTTCATGATTCAGATAGAGCATGTAATTTTAAACAATTTTCCAATTTACTTTTATCACCAATTTTGCTTTGTTCTCTTGGTATTCTTAGTTGAAAGCTTAACCTAGGAGGTTCATATGCTAATTTCTTAGACCTTGAAGCCCACCTCTTTCAGATTGCATTTTAACAGTTTTTCACCACTAGAGGGTGTTAGTTCACATATTTCATATAGATAACACTGTGCTTGTGCACGTGAAGTAATCTGGGAGCAGGCACTGATTGGCTAGACTGCAAGTCTGTCAAAAGAACTGAAAAAAGGGGCAGTTTGCAGAGGCTTAGATACAAGATAATCAAAGAGGTTAAAAGTATATTATTATAACTGTGTTGGGTATGCAAAACTGGGAAATGGGTAATAAAGGGATTATCTCTCTTTTAAAACAATAAAAATTCTGGTGTAGACTGTCCCTTTAATCATTCTCCTTTAATCATACTTTCAGCATCGCTAGTATTATGTAACATATTAATTATCACTAGTATTATGTAACATATTAATTATCACTAGTATTATGTAGCATATTAATTATCACTAGTATTATGTAAAATTAATTATTACTAGTATTATGTAGCATATTAATTATCACTAGTATTATGTAGCATATTAATTATCACTAGTATTATGTAGCATTATAATTATCACTAGTATTATGTAACATATTAATTATCACTAGTATTATGTAGCATATTAATTATCACTAGTATTATGCAACATATTAATTATCACTAGTATTATGTAGCATATTAATTATCACTAGTATTATGTAACATATTAATTATCACTAGTATTAAGTAGCATATTGATTATCACTAGTATTATGTAACATATTAAGCATCACTAGTATTATGTAACATATTAATTATCACTAGTATTATGTAGCATATTAATTATCACTAGTATTATGTAGCATATTCATATTATGCACTATTATTAACCCTAGCTGTGACTGCTAAGAGAACCCCCCATGACCACATTAACACCACCTTGAGACCACCTACACCCCACTCATTGATCATAAAATCCTTCCTCTATTTGTCTTAAAAAATATTTGTTTTAAAAGCCTTAAAGGGACACTCAGGTCAAAATTAAAGGGACACTGAACCCAAAATTTTTTTTCATGATTCAGATAGAGCATGCAATTTTTTTTTTAAAATTCTTTTTCTTTTATTTCTTTTGTTAATGACTGTCAGAGTTACAATAAAGTCAATTTACAGCTCTTGTGCCACGCATGGCCAAGTACATATTAAACAGATTTGAACATAAAATACATGACAATGAAGGGAAAAAAAAATAAAAACTAATACAATTCACTTTTATCTTCTCATTACATGTGACTACAAATAAACCCAAAAGGAATCATAGCGTATTGAGCCTCCCAATGGGCTCTCTGCACTACTAGGATTATTCTTTCCTTTTCTCTTTGTTCTCTTTTCTGCACAGCCAATTGTCTACAAATTTTTATCAGATAGTTATCTAACAATCAACCTTAACTAAACAGGGAATGGAGGGAAGGGGAAGGGAAAAACAGGGAGGGGGGAAAAAAGGGAGAGAAAAAAAAAGAAAAAAAAAAAAAGAGGAAAGGAAGAGGTAGAATCCCCCTCCTCCTCTCACCCCCACCATCCCCTCGTCTCTCTTTACCAGATACCTAAAAGGACCATTTCTGAATTCTTAAAGGGGAAAATCAAACATTCTATTTCACTCGCAGAGTGACTTTTAATAAAAGCTGACCATTTCTTAAAAAAGGCTTTAATGTCATCTTCATTACTAATGTCAGTATCTCTCTGTTCTAGCATGCATTGTTTTTTAAGGCAATTTTTAACCTCTGGAATCGTGGGAGCTTTATAACTTTTCCAGCCCTTGAAAATGAGATATCTAGCTGCTAAAATTGATAGGGTTATTAATTTCTCCTGGGGTTGTGGTTCTTCACTTTGTTTGGTGCAGAGTATGATTTGTGTTAATGTGAGGACCAGAGGGGAGATTCCCAGTACATTATTGAGTAAATATTCTACCTTGTGCCAAAATTGCCTGATCTTAGGGCAATACCATATCATGTGAATTAACTCTGCCGCGGAGCGGGAGCATTTTGGACATTTATTGAAGGTTAAATTATGTATTTTATATCCCTGTTCTGGTGTAAAATATGCTCTGTGCAGTAGTTTAACATGTGCCTCCCTCCAAGTGGCAGAGAGCGTGGCTCGTGTTACTCTTTTAATTGATTTCTGGATTATTTTTGGTTCTATGTTATTGGTACCGATTAGCCTATTCCAATCGGTCGCTAATTGTTCTAAGAGAGAAATTCCCTTAATGTTGTTTAATAACATATAACAGGGGGTTATAGACATATACCCACTTTTAATTAGTAATAACCAGTTTTCTATTTTTCCCAAAGTCCAATTCCAGCCTGTAAGTCTAACCAATTCTGCAATATAATGTCTTATTTGCAAATAAGCAAAAAATTCCTTATTTGATAGTTTAAATTCACTCCTTAACTCCTCGAAGGTTTTTATACAATTTGTTTCTTTTCTGATACATTGTTGTAATCTTACCAATCCTAATAGAGACCATTTGGAAAAAATCGCAGACTTCAGTCCAGGATGAAAGTTAGGATTCCCTGTTATTGGTAGGAATTGCGAGGCAGTGCAGTTAATTTCTAATTGGGTTCCTATCTTCCACCATGCCTTTACTGGATTCGCGATAGTTTTAAGTTTCTTGATATCCGGTGGTAATACTTTTGGTGCACAATGTGCCAACCCTACTAGAGCATGCAATTTTAAGCAACTTTCTAATTTACTCCTTTTATCAAATTTTCTTCATTATCTTGGTATCTTTATTTGAAAAGCAAGCATGTAAGTTTAAATGCCAGCCCATTTTTGGTGAACAACCTGGGTTGTTCTTGCTGATTGGTGGATGAATTCACCCACCAATAAACAAGTGATGTCCAGTGCACTGAACCAAAATAGCTTAGATGCCTTCTTTTCAAATAAAAATAGCAAGAGAATGAAGAAAAATTGATAATAGGAGTAAATTAGAAAGTTGCTTAAAATTGCATGCTCTATCTGAATCACAAGGGGAAAAATGGGTTCAGTGTCCCTTTAAACTATTATGATTCAGAAAGAGCTACAATTTTAAAACTCTTTCCAATTTACGTCCATTATGAAATTTTGTACAATTTTTTATATGCATTGTTTTGAGGCCTCATCTCCTGTTGAGCGTGTGCTCAAGCTCATACAGTATACATATACTAGTCTGTGATTGGTTGATGTCTGTCACATGATACAGGGGGCTGGCAAATGGGAGAAAAAAAATTGCCCAAATTTTTTTTACTGCTTTTGTCAAATTCAGAATATTATTGCATTTTCTTATTATTATGCACTTGTTAATCGTGCAATTATACTGTATTTAGTGGCCCTTTAAGGGCTGCATATAAATGTATGGCTATTAATATATTTCCTAAAAATGTTCAGTGGCACAGAGCCCGATTAGATAAGTTTGCAGGGTACCCTCTGTCTGCTGTTCTACCCCACAGAGGACTCTTTTGAGTTGTGATCACCTCAAAGCACATGTTTAGTACTGAATTTTCCTAGGGCCACACAAACTATTACCAAGGGCCACATGGTCCTAAAGAATCAGGCATAAAGTGGGCAGAATCATCATGTGATTTCAGGCTTATACAAGATGTCAGCTACTGGGAATAAAAACAGCTAATATTAGACAAAATGAAATTCACAGCAAAATGTGTTATACATCTCACAACCAATTTGATCCCTGCTACAATACATAAAAGGGACAGTATACACCAATTTTCATTTAACTGCATGTAATAGACACTACTATAAAGAAGAATGTGCACAGATACTGATATAAAAATCTAATACAAAACCTTTTAAAAACTTACTTAGAAACTCCCAATTTAACACTGTTAATGAGATAAGCCTGGGACACCCACTGAAAGGGGCTGATAGCAGAAACTCCCCCCTCCCCATGCATATGAAAAGACCCATTATACAAAAGAAGCAATCAGAAGTCTGTATACCTCAGTATACATCTAAAACTTTGGGGCTTGGTTAGGAGTCTAAAAATCAGCACAATGTTATTTAAAAATAAGCAAAACTATACATTGTTACAAAAACACTCCCAGATGGGCTATAGAAATGGACCATCTACAAAACATTTATGCAAAGACAAATCTAGTGTATGTTGTCCCTTTAACTATGTAGATAAACAAACTATTTCATACAATCATTTATTGCACAACATACAAAAGAAATGTTTATTCACACACTAATGAAATTATAGTAATGGTATCTTATTAGGGCAATGCAGTGTATAGCAAAGTGCACATGACCTTTACATTGTCTTGTCTGAAAACTGAAACAAACTCTGAAAAACTGAAACAATAGCTGCCAAGAAACCCACAGAGGCTGTTATGTTCAAGATTCAAGTCATGGATCAATGCTGAAAAATATTAGCTAGACAGGCCCATAGGAAGTCTGGGAGAGACTAAAAACATAATGTGTCTTTGAAGATAAAGCTTTGCAGACTCCATCAGTTAAGGCAACAATAGAAGAAATATGGATGGAAGAAAATTCCTTTGCCTGTTCTGGGGTACAGGATGGTGACTAGTAAAGGTACAAAAAGCAAGAGATTTCCTATGTGCCGAAGGAAAGAACAAGCAATGTTTACATTTTATGAGTACAAGGAAATCGAAGAGACAATAATGTTCACAGTATGTCTTTATTTTATTGCAGTCAGGAAGGTTATGTGAATGGGACATGGGTAGTGAATATATTTACAAGTGTTTTTCTATTACACCAATAATATTTATTTGCTTAATATCCAGGGATTATGTTTAGAACAGCGATGTAAGTAGATAAAATAGGCAGCTACCTGGGGATACCTTCAGCATGGGCAGCTGTCTGGATGATTAAAAGGATATAGAAGCTATAAAAAAAAGAAAATACAGTATTGGAGCATTTTATTACAGAATTATTACTTGTATATAACTATGTGATTAACCCTTACAATAAAGACTATACATATAATTAAAGTTAACTGCAGAGCTGCACTTTTGGGACCTTGCTGAACCAATGACAAGAGGGATATGTGTGCAGTCACCAATCAGCAGCTAACTCTCAGTAGTGCACTGATGATCCTGAGCCTACCTAGGTTTGCTTTTCAACAAAGAATACATAGGGGTCTATTTATCAAGCTCCGAATGGAGCTTGATGCCCTGTGTTTCTGGCGAGCCTGCTTTGCTGGAACACAGAATGTCCCGTCAATGGCCAGATTTAACAAAGTAAGGCGGAGAGGGTGATACATTTTCACACCCTGTCCGCCCGGCTTCACATCTATCAGGCACCAATACGATGCCCGCATTTATTATTGCACACTATGGCTAGTGTTCAATGCCACCCCTTGCTGTGTGCGAGCAGGGGCTGTCAATCTCCCTGGTCTGAAAAATCCAGGGGGTTTGAGATATGCCAGGTGGATTAAGAAGCAGTGGTCCTCGGTCGTAGGGTCGCTCATGCAAACCTGCAGCCAAACCTTTGATCAATCTTGCCGTAAATGCCAGATGCTTCTCAGCTCCAGCACGATTATTGAAGAAGTTTACATTTAAAAAAAAAAAAAACTAAACTTTTACCTTGATTGCCATTTGTCTCAATATGCAGGGGTCTGTATGTGAAGGAGAAACTCATACATTACAATATAAGGTCCAAAGATGTTGTGAGATTTCTTTCCATGGGGCAAGTTTTTGTTCATTGGGCTCTAAAAGCCCTAGTTGTAGAAGGGTTAAACAAATCATTAAAGAGTAAACAGAGATGCACTTCTGATCCTGGAGCTGAACATGGCTGCTGATTGGTGGCTATGCACATATGCTGCACCTTATTGGCTCAGCAACTGTGATCAGCTCAGGACCAGTAGTCCATAGACACTTTAGAAGTAATGCTATGTGTTTTAACCTCTTTTTGTGGGTTAAACTTATAGTTCTGTTCAAGCACAAGTGCAGTAATAAAATTAGCATGTTTTATCTTTCTTTACCTTTTTATCTGTATTGTTTTCATTAAGTCAAATGTAACAGTGTGACTAGATACTTTATTTAATTATACTATAGAAATAAATGTGAAAAATGGTTTTAACTGAAAGAGTACGTAACTGAGGTAACTCAAATGCACAGCTTTTATTGTTTAGGAGATTGTTTAAAAATTCCTTTTTTTTAATGATTATTAGAATACAGTTTTGGTAAATGTTATGGTTATAGCATTTACCAAAACGTATACTGCAAGGATCATTCATAAAACTGCACTTGTTTAACGTGATACATACGTCCATTTAAACCTATTTTGTTTTATTTTCCAGGAGCCCAGTACCAAACGGGTTAAGCCACTTTCGAGAGTTACATCACTAGCAAACCTAATTCCACCAGTACGGGCAACTCCCTTGAAACGATTCAGCCAGTCACTCCAGGTATATTAATTATGTCGATATTTCTTTATTTTTGAAATATTTATAATTACAGTAATTCACAAAGCTTTGTACGAAATGCCCGATAGCAATACAGAAAATGAACGTACATACAATACAGTATAGTCTATAATACTAAAAGCTGTTTTACAAGGTTTTTTTGGCGAGCAAACAGCTTGCTCCACATAATAATTTTAATTAGGTGTCATTAGAAATGTTTTATTGCAGTAACATCAGTAGCAAGTATTTGCATTATTTGAAAAATTGATGATTTTAATTATATTTTATTTATGTTTTTGATATATAGATTGTACACGGGAATAGGGCCCCCAATTCCTCCTGTACGTGTTTGTAAAATTTTGTCTTGTCTCTTACAAGTTTTTATCATTGTATTGTACCCATGGACAGCACTGTGGTTTGATTGACAGCCTAGCTCTTGTCAGTAGCTCTTGATGTCTATTTATCAAAAAGGAAAAAAAATATCAAAATGTGAGAAAACTATACGCACCCTTTTGTTAACGTTAGATTTTTTTAATTTTTTTTTTTTAACCAGAACATAAGTTCAGGAATGTTCAGTGTTGGTGGGATACAGAAATCAAAATCAGCTATTTAAAACGAAAAAATAAAGATGAAGCAGCTATTTGTAAACACATTAATACATTTCCAAAGGTAAAATGGATCATTGGGAACACATAAAAGGGAGAAAATATTAAAGTACATTGTCCCTTTAAATAATGTTAGTAGATAAAAACAGGGTTATCCAAAATCATTAATCAGTAAATATCCAGGCACCCCAGGAATTAGTAAGTCTCACTTTAGGTTTATTCATATTAAATTAAATATGTAGTTGAGGAGGAAGATTCCTGAAGTTAACAGCAACAACTGGATTTTTTTTTAACATTTTCAAAACTTTATTTGTAAATCAGCAGTATAAATATAAACAATGCAAAGAGTAGTATAAAATTACATTGCCCAATATTTAATTTACATAGAAAGTATCACACATAAAAAATATATAACCCTTCAGGGTATAAGTGACCTGGGTTGGTTAAAGTTCATGGAGCTTACAACCCTCATGGTGCATTATTTAGTTTCAAATTGCAATATAACCAAGTTACCGAATAAAGTTAAACACAGTGATTAAAAAATAGAATTTTTTAGTATCCCTTTGCAGTCATCTAGTAATAAAGCACACTATGCTTTGCCATAATTCAAAAAGACAGATTCAAGGAACGATGAGCAGATACAGTGTGGTGAAATCACATTAATCTTTTTGATTTATTTATTATTGTTTTTTTTTTTTTGAATGAACTGTAAAGTTTACATAAGTCTTGCCCCATTACATTAACATGTGTTCAGATGTAGTAGTAGTTCACTTGGGCAATTGCTTTTAAAATATTTATTTTCTTGCATTTTATGTATTGCATTTAACATTCAATCCATAACATATTTCTACAATTAAGGATTGTATTGCAAAATAATGGTTTGTTAGCCGGACTTTTTGCAAATCAAGAGCTATTCAGGCAGACTCCTATTGGAAAGCCAGATGGAATCCATGTTTTTGGTCCCTTTTAGATTGGACAATTGGGGACAGCATTTGCTATAAGCTAACCAATCATTGTTTAGTAAATTGTTGGCATACTTAAATGTACTCAAGTATGAGTGAGGCATTGTCGTCTGGAGGAAGTGGAACAAGCATAATTTTCAGATGTATTCTACGGCAAAATAAATCATGTATATTGCAATATTGTTTTATTTTTTTGTAGTTAAACAGTTTACAGGGGGTGATTAAATGGGGAGTTTGATGTCCCTTTAATACAAATTATACTAAGTAAAAAAATACAGCTTATTTGCTTAAAATGTTTACACACAAAAATATGGTTAAAAGTAATCTAGTATTCTAAAGAGATTATTATATTAACAATAAGGTTCTGTGCACAGAACTCAAGTCTGATGTTGCCTTAGGTTTATTTACAGTTTTATGCCAATGGAAAATTAGGGGTCAAAAGTACAGGCTTTTCATTATTTGACGGCAGGAGGTGCGTATCACACTTTTCCGTTTTGCCAACACTATAAATTACTGCAACATGCACACGGGGATAGTGACATCTCTTTTTACAAGTACATTATCTTCTTCAGTGCCACTCAGGAAATAGATATTTGAGGCTGTAGTGTTGATATGAGGCTGTCAATGTCTGGCCAAATTTTATTTTGGAAGTTGGAGCTACACAGTTCACAGTATGCAAATAACGGGAGTCATGATGGTCCAGAACAAAATGTTGGGGAGACCATTAGTGAATTTTATTTATATTACATAATTATGTTACAATCACAGCATGCCCGATCATGCCATTAACTAAATATAGCGTGCTCTTGCGCTACAGAAATGGAAAAATGCTTTGTTACAGTTGAAATATTATTCTCCCAATGACCATGGATTTTTGCTCTTTATATCCTATATTTATTAGCATTGGTCTATATTAACATTAATATAGTAGGGGTTATATTTTTATTTTCCTTCCGAATGCTCATAAAATGTCCTTTTTTTTTGTATTTAGTAGTCAAGTTGTGTCATTATTGACTGGATAATCAGGTCTATGATGAAGACATGACCGTTTCCCTTACTTCTCGTAAGAGGAGTGATTTTATGTTTCTTTCCATTGATTAGAAAAAGGGTTAATGTTTCTGTCGCGCTCCACAATATTTTTCGTTCTTACCATTATTGACTAGATGCTTTTCCAACAAATTCCATTATTTAGTCACATTAATATTAGCTTTTTGTTAAATCAAGCTGTATATCTGTGTATTAAGCCTAAATAATATTTCTAACTCACTTGTATTTTCCTTCACACATATCCCACATAGTTCTTGTATTTTTGAAAGCTTAACTTCACAAGAGACTATACCCCTATAGTATACACAATGAAATAATGTCTGCTTTTGTGACATCAGTGGAAACTTAAGACTTTTGAACTGGCTGTAGCACTTAGAGCTTCCTTTAAGCTTGTTACATAAAATATCCATATGTGTTGAAAAGAACAAACAACACAAAATGAGTTGTAGCTCATTTATAAAATATTCTTTGCTGACTTTGTTTTGCTTGGTTTTTTTTTCTCCTGCGCTCCATATGGCTGTGTTTGTGAGTTGCATACAAAGGCAGCATTTACAGAAGAGAGGAGGAGGCAAACTGTTAAACTTACCCCCTCGTCTGTGTTTAGTCCAAGAAGCCCCATATTGCATGACTGGAACAGAAATCGATGCATTCTCAGTTGCCCGTCGCCTTGGCCGACTTTAACCTCTGTGTTACTAAGTCATTGGGGGAGATTGTAAAGTTTCCCTGTTAAAAGGCTGCTGGGGATGAAGTAGTCAGGTTAAAAATAATGGCTTAATTTTGAAAGAAAGTCTTTATTAGTTACAGTTGTGATTCCCAGTGTGGAAAAAAATATATATATTTTGGCTAGACTTCTCTCAGAGACTAAAACTTCCTTTTGTGGCTTTAAACAGCTGTTGTCTCCCGGTACTGCTTGCACTCATTAGTGTTAGTTTAAGCAACTGAAGCTGGCTTGTGTATATGGTCTGTAGGGTTCCCAAGTCTGTTTTCAGTTAAAATCACCAACTTAAATGAGTTTGAAACTGAAAAATGTTGTCATGCTTATGAAAGAACAGTCATATTTTATTTTTGTACAAAAAAAAAAATCAAGTTCAAACTTTCTAATGGCTAGAAACGTTTGCGCTCAAGAGATATCGGGTTCTCGCAATCGTTTGTACGCAGGTTAAATTGCACTCGTATTATGAGTTGAAAGTAAACGTGATCGCATGAGTGCAATCGTGATTTATGCTGGAATGATTTACGCAACTTCAGAGCTGTGGTTAACTGTTTTGCAAAAATAAAAAGTTGAACAAAACACATCAAAAATACATTACAAAGTACAGTACAGGTACACTCATAATAACACCATATAATGAAAAATATTTAAATAAATTATTGCACACAACAGTCAAAGATATGAGCTTTAACATAGAGATGCATATACATGTCTAAAGATGTATATGCATGTGTGTATGTATGTATGTATGTGTGTATATATATATATATATATATATATATATATATATACATATATATATATATATATATATATATACACAGATGTATTTATGTACTTTTATGTGTATTTATGTATTTACAGACATAAATACACATATATACACATGTACACACACATATATATATATATATATATATATATATATATGTGTGCATTGGAGCCCTTTGCTGGGAAGTAAATGAATATGTCCTTACAATTTATAAATAGATATTCTTATATATATATATCTATATATCTATACCTATATTTAATCATGTGTATACATATAGCTATAGTTATACATTGTACCAAAATACCATCAGATATATGTAAACATATGTATTTATGAATAAATAGAACTTTGGAATGTGAAATATTCATATTTTCATGTTGGTTTAGCACACCTGAGAACATGCAATCAGGTTAACGCAAATAAGAATATGAGTTCAGGTTAGCACATATGAAAATATGAGTTTGGGTTAGCGTATATGAGAATATAAATTTGGGTTAGCGTATATGAAAATATGAGTTTGGGTTAGCGTATATGAGAATATAAGTATGGGTTAGAGCATATGAGAATATAAATTTGGGGTAGCACATATGAGAATATGAGTTTGGGTTAGAGCATATGAGAATATGAGTTCCTGTTATCACGCGAGTACATTTCCCCCCCCCCTCCCATTGACTTCTGTGGGGGAATAGATTATTGCGTGCACAGTATTCTAATTACGCTAAAAGTAAGCTGTGTACATGCGGCAGGTTAGCATGAGAGTGCAAACAGTTTACTTTCAACTCATAATACGAGCGCAACCCAACGCACGCAAACAGCTTACTTTTAGTGCTCTAGCGTAAGCACTAAGTAGCGCTCCACTCTTAATCGGGCCCTAAATGTTTAAAATGAACAGGAAATGTATATTTTTGCACAAAATATGCCTAGTAATTACCAGCTCACTTGCTGATCAGGACCACTCCCACAATATGAGGCATTTTATATTAGCCCAAGAGCATTGTTGCCATCATTTAAAAAAAAATTCCAGGGACACTTTGCAGCAGAGCAAGCAAGCGGGTTACTGGAGTATTGACGACTTACTGTTCAACTGCTCTGCCCACTCAGTTCTGAAATCAAAACACACCCATTTGAAAGTAATAGTATAATTTAGTTTTATCCATAGTTTATTATACAGATTACAGCACCAAGCTCTTACACCTACCCAGTCTCTGGAACACATTCTGGGCATATGGTTATTTTTACAACACAGCATCAAAATTAGAAAGACAAATAATATGTGAACATAAACCCAAAAAAGGAGATGAAAGCAGCAGCATATATATAAAACGTAGCATTTATTCTTTCAAAAAGTAAAAAAGTCCATGGAGGGACATAGGTACATGGAGGAGAAACAGTATACGCGTTTCGGCTAAACGCCGTATTCACTACCCATTCAATAATAATAACAATATTTAATTAGGAATGAATTATATTTAAATAATACACTATATCTATTTATCATCTATCTATCTGTATATATGTGTATGTGTGTGTGTGTGTATATATATATATATATATATATATATATATATATATATATATATATATATATATATATATACAAACAACAAATGTTGTGCAAAAGAGATTTTCAGGGACATTTCCAGGGACAAAAAAAAACCAGGGACATACAACAAAATCCAGGGACTGTCCCTGGAAATCAGGGACTGTTGGCAACTATGCCCAAGAGTAGTATGTATTTATGTGCAACATACTGCATTGTTTGTTAATGTGTTTTAAGTACTACAATTATATAAAATATAAAGCTTTATCTAATGCCATTTGAATCAACATTACACAGAAACACATTTTAAAAATTTGATATTTAAAGTTGTATAGGTGTTATGGACAAATCACAGTATAACATGCACACTTGTTCATTAATTTACTTTTTGTTGTATTTCCCTGCAATTTATTAATAAAGCTTGCTTAAAAAAAATAAGATTTGTACATTCATTTAAAGGGACACTGTACCCATTTTTTTTATTTCGTGATTCAGATAGAGCATACAATTTTAAGCAACTTTCTTATTTGCTCCTATTATCAGTTTTTCTTCGTTCTCTTGCTATCTTTATTTGAAAAAGAAGACATCTAAGCTAAGGAGCCAGACAATTTTTGGTTTAGAGCACTGGACAGCACTTGCTTATTGGTGGGTGAATTTATCCACCAATCAGCAAGAACAACCCAGGTTGTTCACCAAAAATGGGCCAGCATCTAAACTTACATTCTTACTTTTTAAATAACAAGAGAATGAAGAAAATTTGATAATAGGAGTAAATTAGAAAGTTGGTTAGAATTGCATGCTCTATCTGAATCAAAATTGAGTTCAGTGTCCCTTTAAAGGTTACTGCAGCAATTATCTGTACAGGTTGCGTTTAGAGTGATTGCTGAGTTTTCTCTGTATATTTGAACTCCTTTCTCAAATCTCATTTTGCATTTTCAGCGCTCTATCAGTTTCAGAAGTGACAGTCGGCCTGATTTGTTCACCCCGCGACCGTGGTCAAGAAATGCTCCCCCTCCCACCACAAAGCGAAGAGACAGCAAGCTTTGGAGTGAAACCTTTGATGTTTGTGTCAATCAAGTGCTCACATCTAAAGAGATCAAGCGCCAGGAGGTTGGTTTTACTCGATTGCACTGATGTTTCCCTTGTTAGAAGTGTGACAGGTATTCAGAGACCTCAACCACAATATTTCATTTAATCTGTTTGGCTTTTTTTGCTTTTTTTTGGCCTCTCTTTTTAACTACATTTGCACAATACAACTGCACATGCAGGCAATAACTTACAAATCCAAACTTGGCTCAGTGAAGCATTGCTGCTCTGGAACTGACTTTTAACTATGTGTTTACAAGCAACAGTGCAATATTAAAATGCTGTAGCACATGCTTTAAAGTTAAAGGTTTACAGTTTGTTTTATAGCAGATATGTTGTTAATCCTGTATATTCTCATGCTCTTTAAATCCCACTAGTAAGTTCTGTTCCCGCTTTCGGAAAACAATATTGAAAGAGCCAAATGACCTCTGTACTTCCATAATCATTTCACATTCAGTCAAAGGTCTCGGAAATCAAACTGGCCCTGGAGATTTTTTAAGCCCCCTCCGGCCCAGCCTTCACCCCCTTTAAATTGCCTGGAAACATAGTTGTTTTAGGGGCCACATATCTGCCCCCAAATCTTCAGCAGGAGTGGAGTGTCCTTGAATAAATGCGCTATGCATGCGCACAAGGCTCGTTCCCTGACCTCTCTGCCCAAAGGATGTGGTTCTGCTGCACCGGCGGCCCAACGGAAAAACTCCCGGTATCCCAGCAGGCCAATCCGTCACTGTAAACTCATAAAAGTTGTGGTAAATACCTATTTAGTGTTAATGTATGTTTGTTTGTTTTTTTAAAATGTTTAGACATGGCTGATATGTTATTCTAAAGCAAGATAACAGAAATCTATTGTAGGGGACTCATGATTTTAAATTGGACCATGAAGAAATTTTAAGAATGGTACATAGTAATTTTTTTATCTAATCTTTTAAAACATGCATGGGCATTTTTATGTCCTTTTAATATGTTTTATGGTATTTCCTTGTTGCAAGGCTGAATCTGCAATAATGCACAAACTATATTTTGCATGATTTAAATGAATATATATATACAGAACTGCGGTAACAACAGCAAGAAACTGTCATTCTCTTTTCTGGCAAATTCAGTCTTGTTCAGTTTCCTGTATTATTATGGGAAACTGAACCACATATTTCCTTTTTTGAGGTTTTGACAACATTTTCTTTAGAATTGAGAACAGATTTCTTGGTCATTGAAGGCAGAGAAGTGAATATTTAAAGACAAGTGACATCCATTGCTTTATTATTTAAAGGGACAGTCTACTTGATTTTTCTGTTTAAAAAGATAGATAACACCTTTACTTCCCCAGCTTTGCATAACCAACATTGTTATATTGATATACTTTATAACCTCTAAATCTGCCTGTTTCTAAGTCCCTGCAGACCACCTCTTATCTCAGTGCATTTTCTTTAGCTTTTTACAATATTGTAATACAGCTAGTTCTTGTGTGCATTATAGATAACATTGTGCTCACTCCAACGGAGAATGATAATGGGTTCACAAGAACCAGCACTAATTGGCTAAAATGCAAGATTGTAAAAAGTACTGATTGTCTCTTTAATTTGTTGCTTAATGTGTTATTATTTGCTTAATAGTATCCAGTGCCAGGAGTGTTAGCTTGTTAAGTTTATAGGAATAATAGTTAATTGGATTTCATTATATGGAACCCTTAAAAGGGACACTCAAGTCAAAATTAAACTTTCATGATTTAGATAGAGCATGCAATTTTAGACACCTTTTCAATTTGCTTCCATTAACAAAATGTGCAGTCTTTTTATAGTTACACTTTTTGAGTCACCAGCATGAGTACTGAGCATGTGCAAGAATTCACAGACTATACGTATATGCATTTGTGATTGGCTAATGGCTGTCACATGATACAGGATGAGTGGAAATAGACATAACTTTGAAATTTGTCTGAAAAAAATCTACTACTCATTTGAAGTTCAGACTAAGTGCAATAGCATTGTCTTGTTATTGTGCATTTGTTGTTTATGCAAATCTACTGTATTTACTGGTCTTTTAAGCAGCAAGTTCTCAGTGCTCCCTAGAGTTCCATACACACTAGCATGTAGGTTTCCTTGTACTATTATGGCAGAAGCTGGGAGGGAACAGTTGGTGCACAGCCACTGTGCCCTGTATTTTTGTCCCAGAATGACTAGCAGCATTGGCATGAGAGAAACCCCCCACCATATCTGCTACTATGAGAAGATATATGGTCTGCAGACAATATGTTTTTTTTTAATAATGCAACTAAAGTTTTATTTAAAAAAATGGTTTAATTGGCTGGGTATGCTATCCCTTATAGAAGAGCATATCTCTGTATCTGCCAGGCTTGCCTTCTTGTCTATCTAACCTGCTTCAGTGCATTAGAGGAATGAAGGATTAAGATTCCAAAACATCTGTTTGATCTTTCATGGGGTAATGATCTGACTGTAAAGCCACTGCTCGGGTGAAATCGTAGAGAAAAAAAAAGATTGTGAAACAAAATACTTCAGCATGTTAAAATCTTTATTAAGTTAAAGGGACAGTATAGACCAATTTATATATAACTACAAGTAATAAACACTACTATAAAGAAGATTATGCACAGATATTGATATAAAAATCCAGTATAAAACCTTTTAAAAACTTACTTAGATGCTCCCAGTTTAGCACTGTTGATGAGGTAGTCTGGAACATCTACTGAAAGGGGCTGGGAAAACAAGAACAGCAGACACTCCCCCCTCCCCTGCATATGAAAAGACAGATAACGTAAACAGAAGCCTGCATGAGCCTGTATATGCATGTATACATCTGGCACTGTGGGGCTTGGTTAGGAGTCTGATAATAAGCACAATGTTCTTAAAAAATAACCAAAACTATACATTATTACAAAAACACTCCCAGATGGGCTATATAAATGAATAATCTATAAAACATTTATGCAAAGAAAAATCTAGTGTACAATGCCCCTTTAATCTTTTTGGCAGTTGTTGAGCAGATGTATCACATACAGTCATTATTTGCTTTGATCAGGATGTTTTGGAAAATTACTTAATTTTTTGTTCTATATTTCAATAGGATTAACAAAACGATCTAGACAATTTTATTGGCAAAGAAGTAACTAAAATATTCAAAGTGGAAAAAGTTGTAGTTCATTTCTGCATCTCAATTTAAAAATGATAAGACATTGCTCATCTTTAATTCACATTTTCCTCTTAGTAATAGATTAAAGGGACATTGACTGGCAGAGGGGTTAAACACATACAGTACGTTTCTGCTGCTAGTTACAAGCACTGCTACTGTTGCTGGAAACCGCCAGGGATTGGTGGGCGTATGTGACTGACGCTTCTTATTTTGAGTGGCCAGAAATGCGGCTTTTTTTAATATGTTTGCCTAGCTCCGATATACACACATTAAAATCACAATATGAGAAGTTTTTGCCATTTCTTGAAGTCAGTTAGTTGTTATGTGTTGGTTTAATTTAATGTTTCCTTTTTTTCCCCATAGGCTATATTTGAACTATCTCAAGGGGAGGAAGACTTGATAGAAGACTTGAAGTTAGCAAAAAAGGTATATATATATTTATTTATGTTTACCAAAGTTACTATATTTTGCACTGGTTGAGTATCTTCTGTGCTAGTAAAATTAATGAATACTAAGGGCCCGACTGTCAAAAGCTTTCTGTTATATTCTATAACTATTTTCCACCTGCATATCTCACAGTTTTTTCTCACAAACTCAAAGATGACGAGAGTTTTCAAAATATGCAAAACAAAATGTTTCTTCCCTAAAGCTTTTCAGGATATATATTCTTTTGTTTTTCTTCTTCTTTGTAAAACATGTTTTCTAATGGGCCAAAAGTAAAGAACAGGGAATATGGATATATATTTACTTTATCTTTTCTTTTGAACTCTCAATCTGATTTTGTGCTTTGTATTTAGGCATATCATGACCCAATGTTGAAACTTTCCATAATGACAGAGCAAGAATTAACCCAAATTTTTGGAACCCTGGACTCACTAATTCCTCTACATGAAGGTAGGTGCTTGCTTCCATATATATATATATATATATATATATATATAAAGAGGTGCTATGATATGATCACATTCTAAAAGTTTACCATGGTTGTACAGTTTAGACGTAGTGGTAAATATATTTAGTCTGGAATCCATGTCAAATGGTTTTGTGCATGGGTTAGATTTGCATGCTAATGCGGACCTCTTTATATAGGTTAAAACACTTTCTTATTTTATTCAGTTTAGATTAATATTCATGACAACTTTTTCATACTATGGAGCCGAATTATTAAGCTCCGAACGGAGCTTGATGCCCCGTGTTTCTGGCGAGCCTTCACACTAAAGACCGCTGCTCCATAACCAGCTCTGAGGAGGCGCAGAGACATTGCAAGAAATCAACCCGATCGAATAAGATCAGGTTGATTGACACCACCTGCTAGCGGAACTGCTGGTGTAATGATAAATGCCGAGAGCGTATGCTGTCGGCATTTATCGATAAGCAGCGGACATGATTCGCAATATCAGATCATGTCCCCTCGCACCTTTTTAAATAGGCCCCTATATATAGATTAGCTCCTATGCTGACTGTATATTTAAAATCCAGTGCCAGCTGACCTAGACTATATAGGTATCCTACAATTGTAATGCAAGTAAACTTCTAAATGATGTCCTAAGTAAAATATTCTGATTATTATAACCTCATTTGTATTGTTGGGCTAAACTATTTCATGAGATTAACTCTTGTATAAACAGCATGAGTCATATCATATCGTATCATATCAGCCGCTCCTCGGTAAATGCCAACAGCATACGCTGTCGGCATTTATCATTGCACCAGCAGTTCTTGTGAACTGCTGGTGCAATACCGCCCACTGCAGATTCGTAGCCAATCGGCCGCTAGCAGGGGGTGTCAAAAATCTACCCGATCATATTCGATCAGGCTGATTGCTGTCCGCCACCTCAGAGGTGGCGGACGAGTTAAGGAGCAGCGGTCTTAGGACCGCTGCTTCTTAAAGTGAATGTAAAGTTTCATCATGTAGTGCCTGGTTTTTAAAAATACTATTAAAAACAGGGGCACTTTCATTGATGAAACTTAACATTGCACCGTATTTGTAGAAATACTTACCTCTTCGTCTTGAAAGCTGCTCCAGCGCTGCTCCAGCCCGTCGCAAGCCTCTTCCTACGTCAGCAAAGACGATTCCGGCATCCTCCAATCACAACTTCCCTCCCGGGGGAAGCATTGCCTAAAGCAACGCCGTGATTGGAGGAAGGCCGGAATCATCATTTCTGACGTAGAAAGAGGCTTGCGACGGGCGGGGGAAGCGACATCATCAGCGATCCGGCTTTCAAGACGAAGAGGTAAGTATTTCTACAAATGTGGTGCAATGTAAAGTTTTATCAATGAAAGTGCCCCTGTGTTTAATAGTATTTTTAAAAACCCGGCACTACTTGATGAAACTTTACATTCACTTTAACTTCCGCTTCAGGCGGAACTGAAGCGGAGTGGGTCGGAAGCAGCATCCGCAGCTTCATAAATCGACATGTCTGCAAAGAAACCAATGGTATTATTACTGATAAGTAAACCGTCATGTTTCAAATTGCTGGGAGACACACTAAAACTTTTACGCTGCCTAATGTAATAAAGGCAGTGCATCCACCTTCACGGACAATTGGGTGTGTACTATCAATTATTTGTTGTTTTCTGTTAATAATGATTCTTATAGCTTCTCATGCCTGAACGTATTGGTAAGCTCCTATTTCAATTTAGGTCTGTGTGTAAAAGTTAAGGGACCAGTCAACACAGTAGATTTGCATAATCAACAAATGCAAGATATCAAGACAATGCAATAGCACTGAACTTCAAATGAGTAGTAGATTTTTTTTTCTGACAATTTTAAAAGTTATGTCTTTTTCCACTCCCCCTGTACCATGTGACAGCAATCAGCCAATCACAAATGCATACACGTACCATGTGACAGCAATCAGCCATTCACAAATGCATACACACTTATTCTTGCACAGGCTCAGTAGGAGCTAGTTACTCAAAAAGTTTAAATATAAAAAGACTGTGCACATTTTGTTAATTGAAGTAAATTGGAAAGTTGTTTAAAATAGCATGCTCTATCTGAATAATGAAAGTTTAATTTTGATTGAGTTTCCCTTTAAATGACATATCAACCCAGAGCTATTTTAATAGGATAGAACACCTTACTATGCCTTTTGGAGCCTCTATACACAGGTTAAATCCTATACCTAAACAGGCTTATGTTTGTATTAGATCCCATAAAAACATAGGTCTGTTTTCATAACTCAGATCCTATCACAGGCATGTCTGAAAAGTAGGGCTCTATTTATAGCTCAGTCCCATATGAATTTATGTCTGTTTACAAACATTAGATTTCCTACTGATACATCTCTGCTGTAAAAAGATAGTGTTCATGTTGACACATGCCTGTTTGTAAGAGTTAGATCCAATAAAACACTTAAAGGGACAGTATACTGTAAAATAGCTTTTCCCTTAATGTGTTTCTAATTACAAATTATGATATAGAAGAGGCTATGATTGTTCCTTATTCTCTCAAAGCGCTTCTGCATATAGCTAGACTCAAAGATGCCCGAGAATATTCTCTAAAGTATACAATTTATAATGTTATTCTAGCATGGAATAAAATATGCAATCTGCTGGATGTGAAACATTTGCTCTCTAAGGCCTAGATTTAGAGTTCGGCGGTAGCCGTCAAAACCAGCGTTAGAGGCTCCTAACGCTGGTTTTGGCCGCCCGCTGGTATTTGGAGTCAGTGATTAAAGGGTCTAACGCTCACTTTACAGCCGCGACTTTTCCATACCGCAGATCCCCCTACGCCATTTGCGTAGCCTATCTTTTCAATGGGATCTTTCTAACGCTGGTATTTAGAGTCGTTTCTGCAGTGAGCGTTAGAGCTCTAACGACAAGATTCCAGCCGCCTGAAAAAAGCAGGAGTTAAGAGCTTTCTGGCTAACGCCGGTTTATAAAGCTCTTAACTACTGTACCCTAAAGTACACTAACACCCATAAACTACCTATGTACCCCTAAACCGAGGTCCCCCCACATCGCCGCCACTCGATTAAAATTTTTAACCCCTAATCTGCCGACCGCCACCTACGTTATACTTATGTACCCCTAATCTGCTGCCCCTAACCCCGCCGACCCCTATATTATATTTATTAACCCCTAACTTGCCCCCCACAACGTCGCCGCAAGCTACTTAAAATAATTAACCCCTAATCTTCCGACCGCAAATCGCCGCCACCTACGTTATCCCTATGTACCCCTAATCTGCTGCCCCTAACATCGCCGACCCCTATGTTATATTTATTAACCCCTAATCTGCCCCCCACAACGTCGCCGACACCTACCTACACTTATTAACCCCTAATCTGCCGAGCGGACCTGAGCGCTACTATAATAAAGTTATTAACCCCTAATCCGCCTCACTAACCCTATCATAAATAGTATTAACCCCTAATCTGCCCTCCCTAACATCGCCGACACCTACCTTCAATTATTAACCCCTAATCTGCCGACCGGAGCTCACCGCTATTCTAATAAATGTATTAACCCCTAAAGCTAAGTCTAACCCTAACACTAACACCCCCCTAAGTTAAATATAATTTTTATCTAACGAAATAAATTAACTCTTATTAAATAAATGATTCCTATTTAAAGCTAAATACTTACCTGTAAAATAAATCCTAATATAGCTACAATATAAATTACATTTATATTATAGCTATTTTAGGATTAATATTTATTTTACAGGTAACTTTGTATTTATTTTAACCAGGTACAATAGCTATTAAATAGTTAAGAACTATTTAATAGTTACCTAGTTAAAATAATTACAAATTTACCTGTAAAATAAATCCTAACCTAAGATATAATTAAACCTAACACTACCCTATCAATAAAATAATTAAATAAACTACCTACAATTACCTACAATTAACCTAACACTACACTATCAATAAATTAATTAAACACAATTGCTACAAATAAATACAATTAAATAAACTATCTAAAGTACAAAAAATAAAAAAGAACTAAGTTACAGAAAATAAAAAAATATTTACAAACATAAGAAAAATATTACAACAATTTTAAACTAATTACACCTACTCTAAGCCCCCTAATAAAATAACAAAGACCCCCAAAATAAAAAATTCCCTACCCTATTCTAAAATACAAAAATTACAAGCTCTTTTACCTTACCAGCCCTGAACAGGGCCCTTTGCGGGGCATGCCCCAAGAATTTCAGCTCTTTTGCCTGTAAAAAAAAACATACAATAGCCCCCCCCCAACATTACAACCCACCACCCACATACCCCGAATCTAACCCAAACCCCCTTAAATAAACCTAACACTAATCCCCTGAAGATATTCCTACCTTGTCTTCACCATCCAGGTATCACCGATCCGTCCTGGCTCCAAGATCTTCATCCAACCCAAGCGGGGGTTGGCGATCCATAATCCGGTGCTCCAAAGTCTTCCTCCTATCCGGCAAGAAGAGGACATCCGGACCGGCAAACATCTTCTCCAAGCGGCATCTTCTATGTTCTTCCATCCGATGACGACCGGCTCCATCTTGAAGACCTCCAGCGCGGATCCATCCTCTTCTTCCGACGACTAGACGACGAATGACGGTTCCTTTAAGGGACGTCATCCAAGATGGCGTCCCTCGAATTCCGATTGGCTGATAGGATTCTATCAGCCAATCGGAATTAAGGTAGGAATATTCTGATTGGCTGATGGAATCAGCCAATCAGAATCAAGTTCAATCCGATTGGCTGATCCAATCAGCCAATCAGATTGAGCTCGCATTCTATTGGCTGTTCCAATCAGCCAATAGAATGCGAGCTCAATCTGATTGGCTGATTGGATCAGCCAATCGGATTGAACTTGATTCTGATTGGCTGATTCCATCAGCCAATCAGAATATTCCTACCTTAATTCCGATTGGCTGATAGAATCCTATCAGCCAATCGGAATTCGAGGGACGCCATCTTGGATGACGTCCCTTAAAGGAACCATCATTCGTCGTCTAGTCGTCGGAAGAAGAGGATGGATCCGCGCTGGAGGTCTTCAAGATGGAGCCGGTCGTCATCGGATGGAAGAACATAGAAGATGCCGCTTGGAGAAGATGTTTGCCGGTCCGGATGTCCTCTTCTTGCCGGATAGGAGGAAGACTTTGGAGCACCGGATTATGGATCGCCAACCCCCGCTTGGGTTGGATGAAGATCTTGGAGCCAGGACGGATCCGTGATACCTGGATGGTGAAGACAAGGTAGGAATATCTTCAGGGGATTAGTGTTAGGTTTATTTAAGGGGGTTTGGGTTAGATTAGGGGTATGTGGGTGGTGGGTTGTAATGTTGGGGGGGGGGTATTGTATGTTTTTTTTTACAGGCAAAAGAGCTGAAATTCTTGGGGCATGCCCCGCAAAGGGCCCTGTTCAGGGCTGGTAAGGTAAAAGAGCTTGTAATTTTTGTATTTTAGAATAGGGTAGGGAATTTTTTATTTTGGGGGTCTTTGTTATTTTATTAGGGGGCTTAGAGTAGGTGTAATTAGTTTAAAATTGTTGTAATATTTTTCTTATGTTTGTAAATATTTTTTTATTTTCTGTAACTTAGTTCTTTTTTATTTTTTGTACTTTAGATAGTTTATTTAATTGTATTTATTTGTAGCAATTGTGTTTAATTAATTTATTGATAGTGTAGTGTTAGGTTAATTGTAGGTAATTGTAGGTAGTTTATTTAATTATTTTATTGATAGGGTAGTGTTAGGTTTAATTATATCTTAGGTTAGGATTTATTTTACAGGTAAATTTGTAATTATTTTAACTAGGTAACTATTAAATAGTTCTTAACTATTTAATAGCTATTGTACCTGGTTAAAATAAATACAAAGTTACCTGTAAAATAAATATTAATCCTAAAATAGCTATAATATAAATGTAATTTATATTGTAGCTATATTAGGATTTATTTTACAGGTAAGTATTTAGCTTTAAATAGGAATCATTTATTTAATAAGAGTTAATTTATTTCGTTAGATAAAAATTATATTTAACTTAGGGGGGTGTTAGTGTTAGGGTTAGACTTAGCTTTAGGGGTTAATACATTTATTAGAATAGCGGTGAGCTCCGGTCGGCAGATTAGGGGTTAATAATTGAAGGTAGGTGTCGGCGATGTTAGGGAGGGCAGATTAGGGGTTAATACTATTTATGATAGGGTTAGTGAGGCGGATTAGGGGTTAATAACTTTATTATAGTAGCGCTCAGGTCCGCTCGGCAGATTAGGGGTTAATAAGTGTAGGTAGGTGTCGGCGACGTTGTGGGGGGCAGATTAGGGGTTAATAAATATAACATAGGGGTCGGCGATGTTAGGGCAGCAGATTAGGGGTACATAGGGATAACGTAGGTGGCGGCGGTTTACGGAGCGGCAGATTAGGGGTTAAAAGTGTAATGCAGGGGTCAGCGATAGCGGGGGCGGCAGATTAGGGGTTAATAAGTGTAAGGCTAGGGGTGTTTAGACTCGGGGTACATGTTAGAGTGTTAGGTGCAGACGTAGGAAGTGTTTCCCCATAGGAAACAATGGGGCTGCGTTAGGAGCTGAACGCTGCTTTTTTGCAGGTGTTAGGTTTTTTTTCAGCTCAAACAGCCCCATTGTTTCCTATGGGAGAATCGTGCACGAGCACGTTTTTGAGGCCGTCCGCGTCCGTAAGCAACTCTGGTATCGAGAGTTGCATTTGCGGTAAATATGCTCTACGCTCCTTTTTTGGAGCCTAACGCAGCATTTGTTTGAACTCTCGATACCAGAGTTAAATTTATGGTGCGGCCAGAAAAAAACCCGCGGAGCGTTAACAGCCCTTTTACCGCCAAACTCCAAATCTAGCCGTAAATATTTACCTATTAGAGGAAACCCAGATTTTGAGAGTGGATACACATCACCTGCTTTTAGAAAATGGTCGGCAAATGATTTGAATCTACTGATTCAGGTAGTGGACCCAATTACCTAACATATTAAAACATTTGATTCCCTAGCTAGAGAATTTAATTTAGATAAGAGATCCTTCTTTGCTTACCTACAAATTAGACATTTTTATTACAAGCAGAAGCCCTTGGAAGGAGATGTTTGGACATTGGGTCCACTGGATATTATTATTAGTAGATTCTCTACAGGTAATTACTCCACCTCACATATCTATAGATTATTAGCACTCAAGGGGGCAGAAACTAAAGTAAACACCCTCTTCCTTATATGGAAGCGAGACATCCCTGGAATTGATTTGGACCTCTTTCAAAAGAGCTTTGATAGGGTAAGAAAGTATTCACGTAATATGGCAATAAGAGAGTCACATTTAAAACTTCTTAATAGAGCCTACCTGATGCCTAGTAGAATGGGAAAATGGAAGGGGGATATGGCTTGTTATAGATGCAAATTCCCTGCAGCAGATTTATTCCATGTCTTTTATGCTTGTCCAAAAATTGTTAAATTATGGAAGCAAATAGAATTCTGGCTGAATAGATTTTTGCCAGTTAGGATATCCCTTGAGCCTACACATATTTTCTTTTTGGTTCATGAGAAGATACAGAACAAGTTTCTGATTAATACTGCAATTTTACTAGCTAGACAGATGATATTAAGAGTTTGGAAGGATAAAAATGCTCCAAGTATAGCCTCCTTTGTACATAATATAGTATACCAAATGGCTTTGGACCAGAATGATCCATCAATCTTTGAAGGAAAAAAAAAAAAAAAATTACATGGCAAAATGGGATAAAGTAATCTTAGATCAGCCTAGAGAAGTTCAGTTGCAGTTACTAGGGTATTTTCGTAAGTCACCATTTTTTTTACAATTGTTATTATCAGATAACTACCCTGAGTACTGGAGACGGCACTTCTATTGAGGGTTGGGGGGAGTGGGAGTCCCAGGAGGAAGAAAAAAAAAATCTTTTTTTTTTTCTCTTCTTCTTGTCCTCTCTCAAAGAAAGTATTGTGCATTTATTTGACTCAGAGACTGATCTTATGTTTAGAATTTGATAATTACTGTCAAATTTAGCTGTAAAGTAGTAGTATTTTTTTTGTCTTTTTCTGATTCTGTATGCATTAATATAGAGAAAGCCATGTGAGGTGTAACAATGATATGTATACATGTATAATGTCATTTTTTTCTTTTTTGGGTTTTCTTTTTTTTTCTTTTTCAAAAGAAGGAAAATAATAAAAATTATATATAAAAAAAAAAGAAAAAAAATGTGTTTCCAATTACTTTTTTACCAGCTGCAGATTATAAAATGTACGAAAATTATGTTTTTTTTAAGGTTTATTTGTGTATATGAAATAGCTGATTTTTTGTTTAGAAGCCACAACCTTATAAAATTGGTTGAGCTTGTAGGTATAATCAGATCTCATTACTTTATCACAGTGTGTACATATACATGCTTATTTATCTTATATCTGTCTGTAAACCAAATACTAATACTTGGAGAGATCATTGTAAAATAATAATTTTATTACCTTATCTCTTCTATACCCCACTGGGTTGTGTTTACACAGTTTATCTATAGCTTGGACCTAAGGCCAAAAACTTTCAAAATAGGTGAGGAATACCACAGGCTAAATCAGTTATTTTAAATGCCAATATATGGGTAAAGGAAATACTTGTAAACAATTTAATGCACTCCAGCAGATAAAGTGGATAATTGGCAACAAATTAAAGGGAAGAACATTTTTGAGTAAACTGTCCCTTTAAAGCAGGGGTGTCCAAACTTTGCTCTCCAGAGGTTTTGGAACTACATTTCCCATGATGCTCAGCTAGATAAAATGCTGGCTGAGAATAATCGGAAATGTAATTCCAAAACCTCTGGAGAGCAAAGTTTGGACACCCCTGCTTTAAAGGGACATGGATGGAACCCAATTTTTTTCTTCTTTCAAGATTCAGATAGAGCATGCAGTTTTAAATAACTTTCCAATGTATTTCTGTTAACTAATTTGTTATGTTCTCTTTGTATTCCTTATTGAAAAGTATACCTAGGTTAGTGGCTGTGCATATATGCATCGAAATCATGAAAATATATTGCAAAGATTTTTCATTATGCATAAATAAACATTTTATTTAAAATTCTCAAAGTATTTACTGTCCCTTTTAATTCATTTAATTGACAATTGTGTGTATGTATGAATGTGTATGTATGTATGTGAGTGCACTTCTCTTTGTATGTATTTAGTCTCCCTATGGGAAAAAGGGGCAACCAGACGTGGACTCCTTGCTCAGTGTGCTTAGAGGAATATAGCTACACCTCACTGATGAGGCCCAATGAAGGCCGAAACGATCGTCTGGGGTTGCTGTGTTCCTTGTTCAGAGAGGAATTGCCTGGTATTTCGGCGCTGGACTGACCGTAATAGGCGGGATCAGACTGATATACTACAGGAAAGTTCTACTCTGTGAAAAGCATTACTGGGCTAAAAAGTTGCACCCAGGTGGTAAATCGCCATAGAACAGGCTAACAATGTTATTGAGCCAGTTGTTCGTTCCTGTGAGTGCACTTCTCTTTGTATGTATTTAGTCTCCCTATGGGAAAAAGGGGCAACCAGACGTGGACTCCTTGCTCAGTGTGCTTAGAGGAATATAGCTACACCTCACTGACGAGGCCCAATGAAGGCCGAAACGATCGTCTGGGGTTGCTGTGTTCCTTGTTCAGAGAGGAATTGCCTGGTATTTCGGCGCTGGACTGACCGTAATAGGCGGGATCAGACTGATATACTACAGGAAAGTTCTACTCTGTGAAAAGCATTACTGGGCTAAAAAGTTGCACCCAGGTGGTAAATCGCCATAGAACAGGCTAACAATGTTATTGAGCCAGTTGTTCGTTCCTGTGAGTGCACTTCTCTTTGTATGTATTTAGTCTCCCTATGGGAAAAAGGGGCAACCAGACGTGGACTCCTTGCTCAGTGTGCTTAGAGGAATATAGCTACACCTCACTGACGAGGCCCAATGAAGGCCGAAACGATCGTCTGGGGTTGCTGTGTTCCTTGTTCAGAGAGGAATTGCCTGGTATTTCGGCGCTGGACTGACCGTAATAGGCGGGATCAGACTGATATACTACAGGAAAGTTCTACTCTGTGAAAAGCATTACTGGGCTAAAAAGTTGCACCCAGGTGGTAAATCGCCATAGAACAGGCTAACAATGTTATTGAGCCAGTTGTTCGTTCCTGTGAGTGCACTTCTCTTTGTATGTATTTAGTCTCCCTATGGGAAAAAGGGGCAACCAGACGTGGACTCCTTGCTCAGTGTGCTTAGAGGAATATAGCTACACCTCACTGACGAGGCCCAATGAAGGCCGAAACGATCGTCTGGGGTTGCTGTGTTCCTTGTTCAGAGAGGAATTGCCTGGTATTTCGGCGCTGGACTGACCGTAATAGGCGGGATCAGACTGATATACTACAGGAAAGTTCTACTCTGTGAAAAGCATTACTGGGCTAAAAAGTTGCACCCAGGTGGTAAATCGCCATAGAACAGGCTAACAATGTTATTGAGCCAGTTGTTCGTTCCTGTGAGTGCACTTCTCTTTGTATGTATTTAGTCTCCCTATGGGAAAAAGGGGCAACCAGACGTGGACTCCTTGCTCAGTGTGCTTAGAGGAATATAGCTACACCTCACTGACGAGGCCCAATGAAGGCCGAAACGATCGTCTGGGGTTGCTGTGTTCCTTGTTCAGAGAGGAATTGCCTGGTATTTCGGCGCTGGACTGACCGTAATAGGCGGGATCAGACTGATATACTACAGGAAAGTTCTACTCTGTGAAAAGCATTACTGGGCTAAAAAGTTGCACCCAGGTGGTAAATCGCCATAGAACAGGCTAACAATGTTATTGAGCCAGTTGTTCGTTCCTGTGAGTGCACTTCTCTTTGTATGTATTTAGTCTCCCTATGGGAAAAAGGGGCAACCAGACGTGGACTCCTTGCTCAGTGTGCTTAGAGGAATATAGCTACACCTCACTAACGAGGCCCAATGAAGGCCGAAACGATCGTCTGGGGTTGCTGTGTTCCTTGTTCAGAGAGGAATTGCCTGGTATTTCGGCGCTGGACTGACCGTAATAGGCGGGATCAGACTGATATACTACAGGAAAGTTCTACTCTGTGAAAAGCATTACTGGGCTAAAAAGTTGCACCCA